>NC_056726.1:647344837-647613577 GCF_019279795.1 Protopterus annectens | reverse complement strand
AAATACAAAAAAATTTTTTTGGAGAAGAACTGGTTTATGGATTATCATTAAACCCTAGTATCAGCCTAAGCGATGCAAATTTTTTTGTTTTAAATGACAACGGGCCCCACACACATATTTGAGTTTATGGTTATTGAAACCATTAAACCCAATCTAAGAGGGGGGAATGTAAGTAATGTCACGGAAGAAAAGGAAATTAAGTGGATCTTCCCTAATAACTCCCAAATTATTTCTACTACCCATTCTTTAAATTCCTCTCTCTTTTTAACAGGTAGGTGACGAAGAGTAACACTCTCCTCTTTACTTCTTTACCCTGCATTTTTATCTTAGTAATTATTGGCACAGGATCTGTAATAGTTATTGCATGTCTGTCAAAGTTCTCAATTAAATGCACATGCACGTGTGAAATAAAATTTATGTCTAGTCTAGCCCAGTTATTGTACTTTGGGGAAAATATGTAAATTCTCAGAGAGTTCCTACTACTGAATTCACATCTTCCATACCAAACATTTTTATAAATTTCTTCAAAAATCTACACTCTGTTGTTATATTTTCCCTTCCAGGCTCTCCAAATACATCCGCATTGTTGCAAATCAAATTCCAGTCTCCACCTATAAGCAATATTCCCTGCTGAAAGCTGATTATTTCTCCCAGTTTTCTTTAAGCTCCGTAACAGCATTTTTAGGAGAAACAGAAATACATGCCAGCATAATCCTCATCCCCTGAGAGTAGTCCCTTACTACCACAAATCTGCCATTACTATATTTTCCCCCCTCATCTATCACTATTTTAACTCCTCTGGCAATTAATATGAGTTCTCCTTTTTTCCCTTTGTCCCTGATATTCTACTGAATATCCACCCTGAAATTCTTTTATCAAATTCACAGCCTCACTTCTTTCCAAACATGTCTTCTGTAACATTACTTGCACGCTACAAGTACACTTTGTAATATACATATTCTTTCCTTTTTGTCTATACCTGTGAGAATGCTGACATTCTAAGATAATATGGAATTGTCACCATTATGATAATAAGTCATTATTCCTAGGTATTATATATGACACTTTTTTTAGAAAATGTCTATTTCCAGCTTTTGTAATACACACACCCACTAATGTCTGGCAGGTTGATCTTTTATACATTTTTTCTTGTCATCAGCACTGTAACTTATGTCACATTTTACAAGACTTTTAGTTTTAATGAAACCCTCAAAAAATACAAACATACAAAATTATATACATCTTCAAATAATGAAGTTTAACAATCCTAGTAAAAACAACTGTCTCAGATAGTAAGCTACAAACACAGGCCTTTTTTTATTAAACAAGAAACATCCTTATTAAATTATCACTTATGACATAGGCAATCATAAATTTATATAAATGAAAACAAACCACAGTGCCATAATCTTAGTTGCAAGCATTATACATAATTTACAATCTATCCAGTCACTGTCAAACATTACATATATCATTCAAATCCTGCCTTCTTTTAAAACTCGGGAAAACCGGCAAAAAAACTGACAAGAAAAATCAGAGAGCAGCAGTCCTTGATACAGCCTGAAAGTCACTCGATACAACAGATGCTTCTGAAATGACTTTTTTTGACGCAAGTTTATTGTTTAAAATAATAGCGTTTTCGCTGTCAAACCACAAGGCAGCTTCTTCAGAAAATAAATTACACAGTTTGGCGCCAAGGCTTGCTTTTAAAAAACAAAGCGTGTCATAATGACATCACTAGTTCATTCTCAATTAATTAAAAGACGCACTAACATATTACTTGAGTGAAAAATTCAAATAGGCGACAACTGTACCTAACTCATAAAATTACCTCTTAAAAACAATATAATACACATAAATACAGTTGTACAAAATCGCAACATTGTATGATGTCTCAAAATGGAACTAAACGTTAAAATAAATAATTTTTGATGTGTTAACTAATTGATAGCATAATCAAAACCGAAAAACGGGTTATTCATCAAGTGACAGTCAAAATGAAAATCACTTGAAAACAATAAAATAAACAATATAGTATGAAATTTGTAAAGCCATATTGTTAAATACAAAAGTAATAAAGTGATCTAACACTGTATAATTTTGTCAAGGACAAATAGCCCCTCAAAAATCAAAGATGAAAATAAAAAATAATAATAATAATAATAAATGAAACATCAAATGAATCCTATATTATGATGATACTAGTCTATATGAAAAACTCTATTTAATGTAACTTCTCATTTTTAGTAATACTGAGATGTTACAATTCTCGTTAAGCCCAGGGTGATGGAAGGCGTTGAGCCTAATCTGCCATTCCAATTCATGTAATTCAAGTAACAAGGACAGAGGGCCCCCTCTAATACTTGGGGGTACATGATCAATTCCCATAAAAGAAAATTTGTGATCAGGAAATTTCTCAATGTGTCTAGCTAGGGCGTTTTCCTGTTTGTTTGTCCTGATGGCATAGACGTCAGATATGCTGACGGAATTTACGATCCGTCTTGCCTATATAAAAGGCGGGACAACTATGACAAAAAGCTCCATAAATCACTGATTTTGTGTTACAATTAATTGTGTGTCTTATATGGTATTTACTATCATTCACTGTAAAAGAAGCCCCTGATTTTACACAGTGACACCAGTTACAAGAGCCACATATTATGGACCCTTTAAGTCTTGTGAAGCTGGGTTCATGTCTAACTTGCATAAGTTCTTTAAGGTTCCTTCCTTTTCTAAAAACAACCCTAGGAAATGGGCTGTATCGAGTGACTTTCAGGCTGTATCAAGGACTGCTGCTCTCTGATTTTTCTTGTCAGTTTTTTTGCCGGTTTTCCCCAGTTTGTCTTTGGTCTTTGGCTACGGGGAGTATGAGCAGTCCTAGTACACCTCTAATCTTCCAGTCGGAAGGTGTTCAATCGGAAGATATTCTTCAGAACCCTAGTTCTGAAACAAACAGGTTGCTTCTGATGCTCTCACAAAAAATAGATGCACTAAACAATCGGATGGATGCTTATGAGATCAGCAATCCTATTAACTCTTTACCGAACAGCATTCCAGCCGGCCAGCGCTTCCCAAGTGGCCCACCTATTTTTAACATCTCGGATCAGGGTGAACAAGTTGGCGCACCGGTACTGCCCGTTCCAGAAGGCGGAGATGGACTTCTGATATCTGGAGAACAACAGAGAGCCAACGATAACAACAGGGAGCTTATTGGCGGTCCATCGATCTCCCAGTGGATTAATAATCTTGAAGCGTTTTCGTTTCCTGGGGTGACTGGTATGGAACGACCGGCTTCTAGTGGTGAGTCCAACTCTTTCGATACCATTTTAGACAATCTAAAACAACTTGATGTCAAAATGGTTAAATTAAAGAAACTACAGCTGGAAGTTTCTTACTTCCAGCAATGTCTCAATGAGAATATAGTACCTAAAGGTCTCCGTTCTTCTTTTACCCCTTCAGGCTTGATTCAAGGGCCTGATTTTTTGTCTGATTTGGTTACACTTTTTTCAAGACAAGGTGCACAACTTTTGGAACTGTTAATAAAGCATTATTCCCTCAACATTAATTTTTTGACAGATGAAATTAAACTGCTTGATAATATCATCAAAATGGACATTAATTTTTTGCGCTTTAAAGTCGATTATGACCGGACTTTTATAAGCATCGAGGGGCTCATGTCTAAATTAAAGCAGAATAAAGTCAAAAAATTAAATAGGGATAGGGATGCTTACAGTCACCAACGCGCATTCCCTAAACTACAGTCTGCGCCTACCACTGGAATTGACAGCCTTGATATGTTTGACTCTGATGTGGTCCCTTCTACTTCAGGTAACCAACCTGTTGATTTGAACCAACATGGAGCCAATACTAAGAGGCCTGATAGGCAAAATGGAAAGTTTTCTAATAACAATGCTAAATCCAGAAACAACAATTCCAGTTCTAACTTTGGTAATAACAACAATTTTTTAGGACAACTACCACAACGTCCATATCAGACGAGGAGCAGAACTCGGAACAACTAACTTTGACGCACACTAACTTTGAGTGTGCCGACAGTGTGAGTTCAGGTTTACGTATACAACTCAACCACAAAGGTGACTTTAAAATATACAATTTCTCGGACACTATGCTTCCACCAGAACTTATTGAAATCATGTCCCGAGGCAACACTTTTGTGCCCAGTTCTGGATGTGATATCACCAGAACCATCCTGGACTTAAAATGTTATACCAGGAAGTTGAACTTGGATGTATTATTTAATAATTCCATTGCTCTACCCAGAGTTGAGTTGAAAGTCCCGAGTACCTTCAACCCTCCATTACACCCTGGGTTAAAGGTTTTTGAAAACATTTGTGAATTAGATATTAGAGACTTGTCCAACTCAAATATTGTACCAAAGAATTATTTACATCATAATATTACTATTGAACAGAGAAGGGCATTGTCTGACTTCAAACTTTTACCGGTCAGGGTAATCAAACCCGATAAAGGGGGTGGACTGGTAATTTTCAATAATAGTATGTACAATGAAAAAATGCTTTCTGTCTTGAACACACCAGCATATGGCCCTTCTTCTGTCAGTGAAATGAATGGTGTACATAGGAGAATTAGGGGCTACCTCAGGGATATGTACCTGGAAGGCAGAATTGATCTGGAATTGTACAACTTTTTAGATATAGTCTTCCCTAAAGTCCCTATGATGTTTGGCATTCCTAAGTTACACAAGAACTTAGAAAACCCACCCATGAGGGCTTTAATAGATGGTAGATTTTCCATGACGTACAATTGTTCTAAATTGATTGACCACATCTTGTTAAAATATTTAAAAAATATTTCTTCCATCTGTAAAGATTCATGGACCTTCCTGAGCAGTATTGATAGTATTGGATACAACCCTGAATATAATTTTCTCACAATAGATGTGGTTGACTTATACACATCAATACCGCATCAGGAAGCTACCGAGTGGGTGGGTCTTAAACTGAAAGATCTGGGTGCCACACACAATGAAATTAGTATAGTCACAGAACTACTTGACATTGTCCTTGACTCCAATTTTTTCATTTTCAATGAAAAAATTTTCTTACAGAAACAAGGCATAGCCATGGGCTCCCCTTGTGGGGCCAGTGTGGCTAATATTTTTATGGCTTTCTGGGAATCCAAGTACATCTTACCAAATCCTTCTTTCAAGGAACAGATACACTTTTACACTCGTTATTTGGATGATATTTTCATCCTGTTCAAAGGAAACAAAAATGAAGCGGATTCCTTAGTAGACTTTATGAACTGTACTACTACCTTTTTGAAATTTACCTCAACTTTTTCAGATAAAGTCATTGATTACTTAGATGTCAAGCTTAACAAAGACGACAATGTTAGTATGTATTTTTCCAAAGTGTTTAGGAAACCCACACATTGTAATTCCCTTTTACACTATTCTAGTCAACATCCTTTAAAACAAAAGAGGGCCACAGTTAAAGGCCAGTTTGTCAGAGCTGTACGTATGTGCAACTCTGATTCAGCCTTCAATGAAGAATGCCTGTTTCTCAAGAGTCAATTTCTAAATAGAGGATATCCAACCACATTGATAGAGGAAATTATTTTTGAAATCGAAATAAAAAAAGCTAGAGGTATTTTTAAACCTCTTCTTAAATTTAAGGTAGACCAATCAGTGAGCCTTGTTGAACAGACACAAGAAAGCGTTGATCAACCTGTATCACATAATAACATTACATCTGAACTTTTGGTTAAACATAATTTAGTGTCTAGTTTCATCACTGTTTTCAGCAATGATACAGGGAGAATTTGTAAAATTTTAAATAAGAACTGGGACCTAATCAGGAATGACATCGATCTTTTAGAAAAATTGGGCCCATTTCCTAGGGTTGTTTTTAGAAAAGGAAGGAACCTTAAAGAACTTATGCAAGTTAGACATGAACCCAGCTTCACAAGACTTAAAGGGTCCATAATATGTGGCTCTTGTAACTGGTGTCACTGTGTAAAATCAGGGGCTTCTTTTACAGTGAATGATAGTAAATACCATATAAGACACACAATTAATTGTAACACAAAATCAGTGATTTATGGAGCTTTTTGTCATAGTTGTCCCGCCTTTTATATAGGCAAGACGGATCGTAAATTCCGTCAACGCATATACGAACACGTCTATGCCATCAGGACAAACAAACAGGAAAACGCCCTAGCTAGGCACATAGAGAAATTTCCTGATCACAAATTTTCTTTTATGGGAATTGATCATGTACCCCCAAGTATTAGAGGGGGCCCTCTGTCCTTGTTACTTGAATTACATGAATTGGAATGGCAGATTAGGCTCAACGCCTTCCATCACCCTGGGCTTAACGAGAATTGTAACATCTCAGTATTACTAAAAATGAGAAGTTACATTAAATAGAGTTTTTCATATAGACTAGTATCATCATAATATAGGATTCATTTGATGTTTCATTTATTATTATTATTATTATTTTTTATTTTCATCTTTGATTTTTGAGGGGCTATTTGTCCTTGACAAAATTTTACAGTGTTGGATTACTTTATTACTTTTGTATTCAACAACATGGCTTTACTAATTTCATACTATATTGTTTATTTTATTTTATTGTTTCCAAGTGATTTTCATTTTTGACCGTCACTTGATGAATAACCTGTTTTTTGGCTCTGATTATGTTATCAATTAGTTAACACATCAAAAATTATTTATTTTAACGTTTAGTTCCATTTTGAGACATCATACAATGTTGCGATTTTGTACAACTGTATTTATGTGTATTATATTGTTTTTAAGAGGTAATTTTATGAGTTAGGTACAGTTGTCGCCTATTTGAATTTTCCACTCAAGTAATATGTTAGTGCGTCTTTTAATTAATTGAGAATGAACTAGTGATGTCATTATGACACGCTTTGTTTTTTAAATGCAAGCCTTGGCGCCAAACTGTGTAATTTATTTTCTGAAGAAGCTGCCTTGTGGTTTGACAGCGAAAACGCTATTATTTTAAACAATAAACTTGCGTTAAAAAAAGTCATTTCAGAAGCATCTGTTGTATCGAGTGACTTTCAGGCTGTATCAAGGACTGCTGCTCTCTGATTTTTCTTGTTCTTTTAAAACTCATTCTTTGTCTACATGTATTGTTCCCACAATTTCCATTTTTTTCTATGTAATTTGCTCCTACCCTTTTCTAAAGATCCCATTCCCAGTTGCTTTATCTCTGTTACTATATTCACTACTTCTAGTGCAGTTGGTTTAGACTTTGATTTCCATTTTCAAGTAATTGCTTTTTTTGGCAGCCGCCATAATCGGACTCAGCAAGGCCTTACTATGTCTAGGCAATTATGATTCTGTATCATACCTCAAAAAATAATTTACTTAGTCATACTAATTTGCTTACCCAGTATTTCTTTTTTTTTTTCAATAATAATTCTTTATTTTATTTTTTCCAAACAACTAATACAGTACTACCAACTACTTACAATATGTACATGAATGCTTCCAACAGTTACATAGAATCATTATACATACCTATACACTTCTAAAAAAAAAAATAATGAAGAAAAAAGAACTAGTAACCATATAAGACTTATCTCAATAAAATTCAACAGTTATTCAGTTTTTCCCAGAGAATAGTGGAATGGAAGTTTAAGCTAATACAATGTTAAAGATTTGTTCCCATATTTTTGTATTGTTTACATTTTTCTTATAATCACTAATTAGAAATTTATGTGCTAGAATATGTTTGGTGGCTACTATCTTGAAATTTTGCCATGATGCCTGTAAAGGGTTCAACCAATTGGAAGCTATATATAACTTCATCAACAAAAAATATTGACTAGTATAATTCTTTGGGTTCTTTCCAAGTTGGGTGGTGGAATATGCAAAATCGTAAATTCCCAGGAGAGTGTGGAATGTTGATATCCCATTGTTGTAGTTGAAGTTTCAAGGAATTCCAGAGTTTGAAAATACATTTACAACTCCAAAACATATGTAGGAGGTCGGCTGTTTGATCTATACAATATGGGCATTTTGGTGAGTTCTTTGAGTTAAATTTGTGTAGAGTGAGACGATAATACGCGTTATTAAATATCATCAATTGGGTAAATAATAGCTTCTGAAGGGACACAGATTTTATGGTTAAGTGAATTGCTTTTAGTATTTTACTTTCTTCAATTGTCAACAATTTCTCTCTCCAGTATTTGGAAATTAATATTTGATTATTATATTTTATTTCTTTAATCAAACCATATGCTGCAGTTATATATTTACATTCCTGTGTAAGGGTTTGCCATAAGTTCAGACACATGTTTAAATCTTCTTCTTTAATTATGTCATTCCCTTTACTAAGGTAACTTATTGATAGGTCTTTTAATTGTCTTATTATAATTAGATACGATTTGGGAGATTCAACTCTTCTAAAATATTGTGAATCGATACCTAAAAAGGATATAAATCAAGTAGGGTTAAATTAATTATAAGTGGGAATTTCTTAAGGTCTATCAGCTGGTTACCAATTTTCAGATTTGGATTTTTGTGAAATGGTTGAAGAATTATCATACTTTGCAAGAGATTTAATGAGTTAAAAAGATTTTGTACTGAAACTATATATGTTTTGATATGTTCCAACACGAAGTACCCTTTAAGAGTATTTTTGTTTAAAAAAGGTAATGCCTTGCAGTTAATATCCAATTCCTTGACATGTTTATGATTAAGAACCAGCCATTTGGGAACCCATTTCGAGTTACACCCATCAAAGTTAATTATTCTTAAAAGTCTATTGGTGTTTATTATTAAATAATATGTTTCGAAATTAGGTAGATCCAACCCTCCCCTATTTTTTGGAGCCATCAATTTATCATACGATATCCTAACTTTTCTAGGTTCCCATAGAAATCTAGCTAGTTCTGTATGAAGCTGTTTGAAGAATTTTTTGGAGATTTGGACTTGTGACGCTCTAAAAATATATAGTAATCTAGGAAGTATATTCATTTTAATAATTGAAGTCTTCGCCATTATTGGTAATTTCAGATTATCCCATCTTTTCAAGTCAGATACTATCTGCTCCCAAATAACCTTAACATTATTGAGATAAAAATCTCTGTTGTCTGTTGAGAAAACCACTCCTAAGTATTTTATTTTTCTTCTGATTTTACCTGCCCTACTAATGGTAATAGTGAAAAAGGTGTAGGTGTCTTTAATGGGAATATCTTAGTTTTTTTAAATTTAATTTATAATTGGAAATTTTCGCAAATTCTTCTACTGCCTTTAATATTTTATTAGTATCCAAAACAGGTGTTGTGCAATAAATACTCAAATCATCTGCAAAAGCAGCCATTGTGATCTTCGTACCATAGATCCTTGGAGCATTATGATAGATATTTTGTTTAATGTGCAAAATAGAGGTTCCAAATACAAATTGAATAACAAGGAGATAAAGGACAGCCTTGACGGTACCATTTTAATTTGAATTCTTTTGAAAGATTCCTGTTAATGACTAGATTTGTATAAGGATTGGTATATAATTTTTTAAAGTTGAAGTGAATTCTTGTGGTATGTTAAAACATGTTAAAATGTCAAATAAATATTCTAAGTTCACTCTGTCAAATGCTTTTTGTGCATCAATTATAAGTGCGTAAAGATTATGTTTTTTATGGGTGGCATGAGAAATCATTGTATGCAGTGTTAATGTATTATCTATAGTTTGTCTGCTATTTATAAAACCGGCTTGTTCATCAGATATTATAGGGTTAATTACCATTTTCAACCTGTTAGCCAAAATCGATGTCATAATTTTCATATCTATGTTTAAAAGTGAGATGGGTCTATAATTATCCGGGTTTTGTCGATCAGTATTTTCTTCGGTATGAGAATAGTTTTCGATGCATTAAAGTGTGGGTCAGTAATTTTATTGTTAATAATATAGTTAAAGACCACTGACAGTATTTTCCCCAGAATATCACTAAAAGTTTTATAAAATTCTGTAGTCAAACCATCCGGTCCCGGAGCTTTGTATGGCTTCAATTTCTTGATAACATCAGTTATTTCCTCTGAAGAAATAGGTTTAATCAGGTTCATATGAAGCTCATCATTAATCTTTGGAAATATAATTTTCTGAAGAAAATCATTATTATTCTTATTTGGATTTATATCCTGTTGTTCACCATATAGTTCTGAAAATATTAGTTCAAAACCTTTATGATATCTTCCGTATTGGTGTATGTTTTATTGTTGAAGTATATTTCAGGGATTTGGGAAGGTGACTTGATTGATTAATAATACGTGCTAGTGCTTTTGACGGGTCTGTATGTGATTAGCGTATTTTACCAGCATTTTCTGTTCATGGAATGATAATTTACTGTTTTGTAATAAAAAGTTTCTTTTGACAATTTAATAATTCCGTTCGGTTTGTTTACTATAATTTCTAATTAATTCCTGATCTAATAATTTAATTTTGATTCCAAGTCATGCATATCTTTCACTTGTAATTTCTTGTAGAAAGTAGCTTTTGGATAAACATTCCTCTAATTTGCTTTGATAGTTGCCCATTCTATGTCTGATGGATGTCGGTGTTCTAAAAGATTATTTAATAATTGATTAAAAACTCCTGAGCTTCTTTTAATACATCCTCTTTATGCAATAGATATGGATTTAATGTCCAATTATAACCCCTAACATGCAATTTATGACAAGTATCTTTCTTAAAGGTTAATGTGATCCTGGAGTGATCCGACAAATAACGAGCTTGTATGTATATATAGGGATCAAAACACATTAGTGTATCTGATATTAAAAGAAATCGATCCTGGACCACATTTTATGACAGCTTGAATAAAATGTGAAGTTATTTGGATTCATTTGGTCCTTATTACATTTAAATGGATCATAAAGTTTAAAATCTGCTTTAAGTTCCTGCAGTGCTATCACTGCCTGATTATTATAAGATCTATGGGGACTTGCTTTATCTAGTTTAGGGTCTTGGTATGTATTCCAGTCACCTCCTATTATTATATAATAATTGTTATATTGGTTTAAAATAAAGTAAAGTGATGTTATGAAGGTTTGCTGATTGGTACATGGGGCATATATATTAAGAAGAATCACCGGTTTATCGTAAAATTTTGTTATAAAAATTACATAGCACCATCTTCCTTCTTTATCCATTTTAAAATCTAAAATTCTCTCTTGGAACTGAGTTTTGATGATTATTGCTACACCTGCACTATTAGTTGTCCCTTCGAAGCTATTACCTCCTGATCCATTTTTTATTTTAATGGCAGTCCATTGATCATTAGCCAAGTGGGTTTCTTGTAACAATATAAATGGTGCTTTTGACTGAAGAAGTAAATGAAAAAATAGTTTCCTTTTTTTCAGATTCTGGAAACCTTTAACATTCCATGAATCTATTATCCACATAAAAATACTTTTAAAATGTTAGTGTATATGTTGAATTTGAAAAACGATACTAGATTCCGGTATAATATCAGATTTTGAAATATCTGGAAGCAAACTAAATGCCCCATCCCTAACCAGTGCCTATCCACTATTCTCCTGGACCAGGACAAACATAGGTTTTTAACACTGTTTAGACTTCTATTGGTATACATCAATCCTAAATGACTATTATATAATAACACCCTAACAAGATATACAGAACCTATGATAACTACAACTAACCCTACAAAAACTAACCTACACATTCCCCATTAAACACTAGTACCTATCTACAGCTCTTGAACATATTAGTTAGTTAACACACTGTTATGTCTTACATACCAATTTCTTATTCTACCCTCTAATGATTTACATACATTATTAATTAAATAATTGGTTATATTATCCTAGAATAACTAACTGTCTTATCTAACTTTGCCTAGGTAAGTATAACATGTTAACAGCAGCATTGATAAAAACAACATCAGTAACATTTTTTTTTTTCACCATTAATGTATTAATACTGTAAGAAATATATAGCTAACATAATGCACAGAATCTCTAGAACCACATAAAATATATATCCTTCCATTCCCTTAGGAATAGGAGAGTGAATTATACATGTTAACACATATAGATTATCATAGCATTAATAAGGAGAAAGTTTTTTTTTTTTTTTTTTTTTTGGAGTAACATAAACAATATAACAGTCATTTCAAAGGCAGAAAAGCAAAAATATCAATAGTATATAATTATAACTGCATTTCTATCTTCAGGCACACTATCTAGAACCAAAATAGAATAACTGTAGTAACTTTATATTGTTTCTAACATTGTAGTTAAATTACTCTATTTAACCATATGTTACAGCCCAGTTTAAATCCTTACCTGAATAAGCTGACATTTCTTTATACAAAATAAAAGTCAAACCTCTCTAAAATAGTCCAGGAGCCTCGTTTTGCAATTCTAAAAGCTTCCCTGGCTCCACAGAGCTCTGGCTACTTCCTGGTATAAAAATCTTGATTTCGAGTTCTCAAAGGGGACCCATTATGTGGACAGACTTCCAGAAGTGCCACAACAAAAGCTGACTCTCTGGAGCATTTCTAGGACTTCCTGTTGACTCACAGACACACAGTTCATCAAGGCTGCAGGAGTTCATGAAATCTTTGGATTTAGCTGGACCTGTAAGAAAATACTGGTTAATGATTAAACAGGGGCCTGGTGAGAAAAAGAAGCAAACAAAGGATTTTGAAGCCTTGAGGTATAGCAGACATGGAATCCCAGAATCTGTATTGCTGTACACAGACTGAATGTTCCAGTTAAGCTTCTGAAGTTGGAAGGATTTAAAAGTCTTCAAAAGGTGAGTTTTGCTTCCTTTTTGTAGAAACAGAATATTTGGCTCCATCAAATGTAAAGATTAATGTACTTGGATACTTCATCTGGAATTTTATATTTTTATCAATAAGAAATTTGCAGTAAGGGGCTAATGCTTGTCTGGCTTGTCTGATTTGCAGTGGTAGATCTTGACCCATAGAAACTCTGTTATTTTGCCACATTACAAAACCTCCTTTCTTTTCATAGTTAGAATTATTTTATTTACATCCTGGTAATTCAGAATTTTGACATAAACCGGTCTAGGAATATTTGATGCTTGTGATTCCCTGAGAGCTCTGTGTGCTCTTTCTATGACTATTTGCTTAGCCATACCGAGTCCTCGAACAATATTTCCAGTATCTGTGTAATGGTAGGCATTAGATCATTATATTGAATATTTTCCGGGATTCCTCTAATAATTATGTTGTTTCTTCTGGATCTTGCCTCTAAATCCAGGATCTTGGTCTGCATAGTTTGAATGTCCAGGTCATGAATATCTGTTTTTTGTAAGAAAT
The DNA here is from genome assembly GCF_019279795.1 of Protopterus annectens. Taxonomy (NCBI): domain Eukaryota; kingdom Metazoa; phylum Chordata; order Ceratodontiformes; family Protopteridae; genus Protopterus; species Protopterus annectens. The sequence goes on along the minus strand of NC_056726.1, from coordinate 647,600,248 downwards.
GTTATTCTGTCCTCATTATCGGATATTCTAGCCTCAGATTTATCTATTCTGTCGAGAATTTGACTGCATGTGGCATTAAAAGCAAATATCTGGTTTGAAAGTGCATTTAAAGATTCTTGTATGGGTAACAGTGCTGTTTTAATGTCCTCCATGTTAGCTAGCTGATCCGGTTGGTTTGTTCCTCCTGTTTTTAAAAGATCTTGTGGTTTTACAGTTTTCTGTCTTTTAAATGTAGAGTCTTTCTCTGGTGACATCAGCTTGATAATTTAGTTTTAGTTGTTGTTGTGTCCATATTTTTGTCCAGTTTTGACATCTTGAAACAGAAATCAGATAGATCCTTTGTTTATAGCTCTATTCAGAGTCAGGCAGACAATCAGCTTTAATCCTGTGAAATTAATTAGTTTTTCCTTCGTTCTTTTGATTCTCAGTCGTAGTTTGGTTGTAGTAGAATAGTTATATCCGGTAATTAATGCAAAAAGACTTGTAGTATATCCTCAGGGTTACTTATTCTTGCGAGTAACTGGAGAGCTGTAGATGTACAGTGTCTACAGAAAGGCGGCCATCTTTGTCTCCTGCTTACCCAGTATTTCTGATTGTAGCCTGAAGGGGATTTTTAAAGTCTGCCATCTCATTACACTTCCTGAAAATATGTTCTGAATTACCTCTATCTTCCCTATCATACTTCTAACATTTGGGATCTACCCGAGGAAAAATTCTTTGTAGTTTACTTGGGGTATAAAAATATCTTTGTAAACACTTCCAAGCAAAGATCCTAAATCTTCTAGACTTTGTTGCATATTTGAGAGAGACACATACATCCCTGCATTGTTGCTTTGTGAACTGCTGATCTAATCTCTCGTACTAATCTTTTTCTAACCTTCTCTGACTGATTCTTGTACTTCTCATGCAATATTTTATATGCTCTACTAATTATTCATTTTTTAACAATAGCTTCTATTCTAGATTCTATGGCCATCTTTACCAGTGCTGGACTTTCATTTAAGACCCCCCCATTTCTTTCTCTTTGCCTATACTCTGATATCAATCCTTGACAGGGAAGGCTATCTGTAGACTGCAGTCCAAATAAATTCTTGGCATCTTCCCATTCTATTAATTTTCTGTCTAATTATTTGCTCCTGAAAGCTTGGTTCTTTTGTCAGTTTTCTCCAACAAATTTCAACCCCCTCTTGCCTATTGCATATATCCCTAATTGCAGTCATCCTAATTGGCAGAATCTCCTTTCTCCATTTCTGTGTTGGCTTACTTCTTAGAATACTTTCGTCTACTTTATGGATGAAATATTCTGTACGATTACTGTTATTCTCCTTAAAGGCCGGCATCCAAAACCCCAGTCTCTTTTTGTTTCTTGAGCTTCCACCCATTTCAACATCATCCTTTTCCACACTGAATTATAGTTTTCTGCTTGTGCTATGTATAGGTGATTTAACTGTGTAACTCCTTCAAATTGGGTACACCCAATCTGCCCACTTCTACTGGAAGAATCAGCTTATCCCGTTTGACTCTGGCCATCTTCCCTCCCAGATAAAGTCCTTCAGCTCTTTATTAACTGCTATCCACAACTTCTCCTCTGGTTGATAGAAATATGCCTGACCGTGTATCAGACTAAAGGGACTAAAACATTTTGACTGCTTGTATCTTACTATCAATATCCAGAAAAGTTTCCATTTTCTCAGTTTTTGTATTATCTTTTGTTCAGTTTCTGCCCATATATCCTTAGCTGCCACATCAGAATCATTTTCAATCCATACTCCTAAACACTTCATTTTATCATGCCACATAAATAAGGATATTGCTGAACCAATTTGTGTGTGGGTACATAATTTATTGCTATTGCCTTTGTTTTAGCTTCATTAATTTTGTACCCCAAAAAGATTTGAAACTGTCTCAAAATGTTCCACAACACTGTAATGTCTCTTTCTGGTTTTGTCAGGTATAAAATTATATCATGTACAAACAGATCCAGCTTTTCTTGACTACAATACCAATTATATCCTTGAATTTCTGAGTCCTTTATTTTCTGTGTCAATGGTTCTAAATATAATCCAAATAACAAAGGAGAAAGAGGACATCCCTGCCTGGTTCCTCTGCTCAAGCAGAAATCACCAGAGAGGACCCAACCCACTTTAATTTTCACCTCCAATCCCTCATATATTTTCCAAATCAACCTTAGAATTTTTTTCAGGAATGCAAATGCTGCTATTGCCCTGCTCATAAAGTCCCAAGCTTACTCTGTCAAATGCTTTCTCTGCATCAAGAACCACCAAGAATGGTATTTTCTTACATTCCGATTCCTTCTGGATCATCAATGCTCTGTTAATGTTATCAAATGTTTGCCTCCCCTCCACAAAACCACACTGATCCATATCTATCAATTTTGTCATAGCTGCTGTCATTCTTTTAGCCATCACAGACATGAACACTTTATAATCATGATTTAGATTTGAAATGGGCCTGTATGAAGCTGGATCCAGTGAATATTTACCCTCTTTAGATATTACAGCTATGACTGATTTCTTCCAGGATGTTGGTACTTCTCCTATTAAAATACTGTTAAACAGAACCTTACAGATCTTTATAATTTTTTTTCCCTCCTGGCTTCCAAACTTCCACAGGAATACCATCTATTCTTGGGGACTTTCCTGTAGATTGGTTATACATCACAATTTTTATCTCATCTCCTCCTATCCTCACCATTAGCAACTAAGCCTCATCTGCTTCTAACCTTGGCATATTTAATTATTTCTTAAACAATTCCATTTGTATCTTTTCTTAATTTCCATATTTCTCTGCATTACGCAGACTTTCATAGAATTTCCAAAATATTTCTAACATCTCTACAGGATCTCTTGTTACCTTCTTTGTTATAGGCTCCCTAAGCTTGGTGACAGCCCATTCTACTTTCTGTTGCCCGAGTCATTGTACTAAAATAAACTTCTACACACTTTGAAGCATTGTAACTGATCACCCCTAAAAACCCTACCCCTACAGGATGCAATAAAGCATTTCAACACCACTTTTCTCTCCATTCTTGATGCTCTAGTACCAACCAGGCTTATACGTGTTAAGTCTAACTATGCCCCTTGGTTAAGAAAAGAAACACTAAATCTCCTCAGGCTAAGGGACAAGGCATGGTCTTCATGGAAATCAAATAAATCCCAACTCACATTACAATCTTACCGTGAACTAAGGAATAAAGCAAAAAAAAAACAAAAGATAAAATTAACTACTGCACCAATATACAAGACAAATATCACAAAAAAACACAAAAATTCCGGTCCTCAGTGAATAACATCCTTAACCCAGGCAAAATAAGAACCCCTTCCCCCACTACCAATAATAATGCAGAAAATATAGCCACTCCGTTAAACAAATATTTCACAGAAACCATCCTGGAACTGGCAAAAAAACAAACCCCATCAACAAACAATTCCTCACTCCCCTCACCTACTATCACTTCTACCTTCTCACTCCAGCCAGTTCCCAGAGATACTATTAAAAAACTCCTGAAAAAACTAAATCCAACAACACTCGCAGCTGACAATCTACCCACAGAATACTTAAATTTAACAGCAGATGTCATTGCATACTCTATATCCATACTGATCAACAGATCAATAGCTGAACAATAGGTTCCTTTCATTTGGAAAACAGCCTATATCATTCCCCTCCATAAAGGCAGCCCATCTAAGGAATTAAACAACTACTGACCAACAGCAATACTATCTCCACTTTCTAAAATTCTAGAAAGAGTAATTCATAAGCAAATATCTACTTATCTGCTTAATAACAATCTCCTCACCAACACCCAGCACGGTTTTAGGCCTTACCATAGTACTACAACTACACTATTATCATTTACAAATACCATAAATCTTCACAAGAGCAATAATCTCTACACCTTCTCCATCTTCCTGGACCTTTCTAAAGCATTCAATATGGTCTCCCATTTCCATCTTCTTAACACCCTATCAGACCTTAACTTCAGTAAATCCTCATTAGCATGGTTCAAAGACTATCTTACCAGTAGACAACAAGCAGTCACATGGCAACAGACCCCATCACCCTTATAACCTGTTGAAATAGGTGTCCCACAAGGCTCCATATTAGGTCCACTCCTATTCTCTCTGTTTACCAACAATCTCCATCTTGCCACCAATCACGCATCTCTTATCGAATATGCAGACGATTCTACTGTGATCTGCTCTACACCAGAAAGCATTGTAAGAAGTTGAGCCCTGGCTAACAAACACTAAATTAATCTTAAACCCTTAAAAGAAAAACTATTAGTATTCTACCCTAACAATTCCCCTCTCTCTCCTTACACTTTCCAAATCACCTCACACAATAACACCTGCATAACCCCCTCTCAGCACACTAAACTACTAGGAATAGAAATTGACAAAAAACATAGATTTGATATTCACATAGCTCAGACAATTAAAAAAGTACACAAAAAACTGGGCACACTACATAGAAATAAACACTTTTTCACTAAAAACACCAGAAATGCAATAGCCCAAACCCATCTTCTTTCCACCTTATTATATGCAGCACCCATTCTCACTAACCTTAGAAAAAAACTGAACCTCAAAAACTTTAAGTGTGCTACAATAAAATAGCAAGGTTTGCCACAAACTCACCTGCTAGGTCTCATCACTGCCTAGCACTCAGGCAACTCAACTGGTTGGAATTCCCACATCTCAAACTACACACAACAATTAATGGCCCATAAAATCTGCTCTGACCCTGAAGAGAATATCTTAGAATTTCTGATGTAACAAAGAACCTAGAAGGAATAGACTGTATTAGTTTTATGAATATGCAAATAGGCAACTGGACTGGTATTCTACAGCAGGAAAGTACAGTTGTGTACACTTACCATAAATGTAGATGTTCAAGTGTATTCACTGTTGCAGTCATTACATTTGGGTAATCTGCTGGCAGGTTGCCCTCAGTCGGCCTGATTAACAAAGTCTTGGGTCCTATGTCGGTTGGGTCCTGCGTCGGTTGCTGTCCCTTCTTCCATGACGTCAGGTCGTCAGGGGTATAAAACATGCAGCCGACGCCATTACATCAGTTTTTCATGCCCCAGATGTCAGGTGCCCCCCAAATGGGGAGCAAATAAAATTAAAAACGCAAAAAATATACCTCCAATCCCAAAAGCAAATACACCAAAAGGTCTTTTAAAACATAGTGAAAGAAAGAAGGTATACCCAGAGAAAAATAGGGGGCTGGAGGGAGGGAGGGTAACCAGGACTGCAACAGTGAATACACTTGAACATCTACATTTATGGTAAGTGTACACAACTGTACTACGTTCTTTGTGTTTCACTGTTGCAATCATTACATTTGGGTAGATTCCCAAAGCTGTGGTTGGGTGGCTGGAGTTATACAGCATTAGGACCAGCTATAAGGCCCTGAAGGACAGCAGTGGCAAAGCCAGCTCTGGATTTAGAGAAAAGTGTTAAATGGTAATGTTTTGTGAACGTATGAACTGAGCTCCAGGTAGCAGCTTCTAGAATGTCCCTGGTAGGAACACCTCTGTGAAAGGCTGTTGAAGTAGATGCAGCCCTGGTGGAATGCAATCTGATCCCCTGGGGGATAGTTTTTCCATGGTGCATATAGCAGAAACGAATACAATTGCTTATCCATTTGGAAATGGTTTGCTTTGAAATAGCCTTTCCCTCTCCCCCCCTGCAGCAAATGCCACCAGCAGTTGTTCAGATTTTCTTTGAGATTTTGTCCTGTTTAAGTAAAATCTAAGTTGTCTGTGTACATCCAATGAATGCAGAATCTGCCACCCTTGTTCTGTGGATTGGGAGAGAAAGTTGGCAAATTAATTTTCTGATTAAGAGCCACACTGGATACCATCTTAGGCATGAAGGATGGATTGGTCCATAGAGATACCTTGTCTGTATGGAAAATGATGAAAGGCTCCACTGCTATAAGAGCCTGTAATTCGGAAATCCTTCTGGCTGAAGTGACTGCTAAAAGGAAAGCTGTTTTCCAGGAGAGAAATTTTAAGTCTGCAGTAGCAGCTGGCTCGAAAGGAGGAAAAGCAAGCTTCTCCAATACAAAATTGAGGTCCCAGGCAGGGGTTGGTGCTCTCTTGGGTGGTCTTAAGTTTTTGGCCCCTCTGAGATACTGCTTTAGCAGGGGATGAGAGAAGAGGGGAGGTTCTGTGTTGTAATAAGCTGAAATGGCTGAGGCATGGATTTTTATGGAAGAAAGGGACAGGCCCTTGTGAAGCATCTCAATTTAGTATTGCAAAATCTGAAGAATGTTGGGCACTGCTGTGCTTATCCCTTGAGATTGATTCCAGGCACAAAATCGTTTCCATTTGTCAGCATAAGATTTTCTAGTACTAGGTCTTTTTGCCTCTAAAATGACATCCATCACAGGTTTGCTGAGGGATGCTAAGGGTGAATTTAGGTGATTAGCCATGCTGCAAGATTCAAAGTTTGGAGCTGAGTGTGCAGAATTTGGTTGTTCTGCTGAGACAGTAAGTAAGGTGTCTGAGGCAGGTGCCACAGTGGAAGGTGTTACACATTGCGCAGGAGTGGGTACCAGTGTTGGCGAGGCCAGTCTGGAGCAATCAAAATCATTTTTGGTTTGTCCTGTTTGACTTTCAGTAGAACTTTTGAGAGCAGAGGCAGAGGGGGAAAGGCATAGACTGACAGGTTTTTCCAGCTGAAGGACAGAGCATCCACTTTTCAGGCTTTCTTGTGATGAGTTTTTGTGCACAATTTGTCCAACTGATAGTTCTGGGGTGAGGCAAAAAGGTCTATGTCTGGGCTCCCCCATTTGTGTGTCAACATGTTGAAAATTCGTGGTTCCAGTTTCCATTCGTGTGGGTCCATAAGATTTCTGCTTAGTTCATCTGCCAGAGTGTTCTACTTTCCTGGCAGGAACTGAGCTTGTAGTTGTACTTGAAAGGGCAAGGCCGTATTCCACAATGCCATGGCTAGTCTGCAAAGGGGGTAGGAGTGTGTACCCCCTGCTTGATTATGTACCACATAACCGTGGTGTTGTCTGTCTTTATCATTAATTGTCCTGGATGAAGGTAGTCCTTGAAGGCTGCCAGTGCATCCTGTACAGCTAGCATTTCTTTTCGATTGATATGAAGGTGTATTTGATTTGGGGTTCATTTGCCCTGAATGCACTTCCCTGCTAGATGTGCCCCCCAAGCATAGTTTGATGCATCTGTAGTTAGGGTTTGGGTGGCAAGGGGTGGTGTGAATGGCAGTCCCTTGTTTTGGTGGCAGGCCTCTGCCCACCACAGGAACTCTAGTTGCAGGCAAGGTATAATAGGAATCATTGTTTCCAGGCTGTGACGATAACGACTCCATAGACCTTTTAAGTACCACTGAAGTTTCCTCATATGCAGTCTTGCATATGGAATTAGAAGAATGCAGGAGGCCATGAACCCCAAGGCTTGCAGTATTTGCCTTGCAGAAAGCAGGGTTTTTGTGGCCACCTGTTTGAAGTAAGTCACCAAATGAATTCACTTATCTGGCATAAGGAAAGCCATCTGGGCAGCTGTATTCAAGCTTGCACCCAGAAATGTAATTTTATGAGAGGGTACCAGTTGTGATTTCTCTTCATTTATAGTGTACCCTAGACAAGTTAGAACCATTTTTACAATCGCTAGATGTTTTAGAAGAATGTCCTTGTTTTCTGCCTGTATTAGACAACTGTCCAGGTATGGATAGATTTGAATATTTCTTTGCCTGCAAAATACAATTACTGGAGCCAGGAACTTTGTAAAGACACTGGGCGCAGTAGATAAGCCAAAGGGCAGTGCAGAGACTTGGTAATGCAAGTAGCCCGCTTTGAAGCGGAGGTATCTTCTGCAAGATTCCCTGATTGGGATATGCAGGTAAGCCTCCTTTAAATCTAGAGTTGCCAACCAGGCATCTTTGCCTAGCATAGGAAGTAACTGGTGAAGTGTCAGCATCTTGGATTTTGGGATGTCCAGAAAGGTGTTTAGAGTAGATAAATCCAGAATTGGACGCCATGATTTGTCTTTTCTGGGTACCAGGAAAAGTCTTGAATAGAAACCTTGTCCCTTTTCCTCTTTCCTCTTCTGATACTAGTTGAATAGCCCCCATGTTCATGAGGGAAAGTACTTGTTTCTGAGCCTCTGCCCACTGATTTGGGGGCAGGTCTGGCCATCCATTTGGAATTGGCAATGTGTGGAAATGAAATCTGTATCCCTGGGATACTATATTTAGAACCCATTTGTCCTGGGTTATAAGTTGTCAGTTTTTTGCAAGTAGAGTCAGTTTGCCCCCCCAAAGGGGCGGCTAAAAGATAAGTGCTTGGTAAGTCTAAAGGGAAGGCACTGAGACTGCTTGCCATAGGGAGGTGTCTTGTTGTTTCCAGATTTGGAAGAGGAGGCACCCCATTGTTTTGTGCTGAAAGTCCCTTGGGACTGAAACCTGGTGCCTTTAGAATGTCTGGGTTTAACTTGAGTGACTCTTCAAGGAACTGGAAAGGACCAGTTCTTAGTAGGCCAGTGTCTACTAAATCTTGGAGGTTGTTCTTGTAAGAAATCTTTCACAGTTTACATAGATTTAGCATTATCTTCCATCTTGTTTAGAACTTCTTCAGCCTTATTACCAAACAGACGGTCCTGTTGTAAAGGAGCATCCAACAATTTTGCTTTAACATGATCAGGCAGATTTTGCTCTTTGAGCCAAGCATGCCTTCTTAGCACAGACCCAGTTACAGCAGCCCTGCAAGAGGCCTCCAAAGAATTAAAACCACATTGCAAAGTATGTTTTCCAACTTGTTCAGCTGAATGCAATATATCCTGTAAATCTTTGTTTTCCACACAGTCAGAAATTAACATCATTTTCTGTTTAAGCAGTCCGATGATATGCTGTTGATATTTTAGCATATGAAATTGACAGTTTAAATCCCTGATTGCCAGTGTAAACCTTCTTAGCCCATCTATCCAGCGCCCTGGAATCTCTATCAGAAGGGGAAGGATTTTTAGCAGTAGAAGCTTTAATGCCCTTGGGACGCTGAGAAATGGTTTCAGGATCTGCAACAGGATTTTTGAAAAGGAATTTGTGGGAGTCACGAACCCTGTAGTATCTGTCTGGCTTACAATGAGCCGGAGGCAGAGAATTAGGAGCCATACTGGACTCTGAAAAAACATCATCAACAATGTCTAGAACAGGAGGAATAGCCAAAGGCCTATGCTGAGGATGAAGAAAATCCCTAAGTTTCTTGTTAGATTCAGAGAAATCCTGACTTTCCCAGTGGAAATGTTCCCTTAAGGTATGTAAAGTTTCCCCAAAAGAAAAATCCTCAGGGGGAGAAGCAGAAGGAATGGAATCTTCTGCATCAGAGTCCTCATAAGTAGGTACAGACAATTCCTGTTCATTAGAAGAGTCCGAAGAAATAGAATCCTGTTCAGAAGATTCATAATCAATGTCTTGCCTGGGCCTTTTAGAAGGGGGGGGGGGTTGGCTACCCCTGATCAGAATAATTAAATCTTCAGCCATTTTGATCTTTTGTTTTTTAGGCATAGGGGCCTGCACATGTGGCCCAGGCGTCATTTTTTTAGGCATAGGTCGTGATTTTGGCCTTAATCTTGAAGATGGCGTTGGTCTAATATACAAATCTGTAGGCCTGAAAACACCCTCAGAAGCCAGTGCCTGCACAGCGGCTCCAGACCCATCTAAGGTAGACACATCTGCGGGTTCCATACTTGAAGCATCTTGTGGCATACCAGACTCCGAATGAGTCTCAGTAGATGCCTGCGAATCAGAAGTAGCGGGTATCAGGGGCTGCAAAAGCGCCTCACTGAGTACCGGCGAACTGGCGACTGGCTTAGGAAAAGTGTCATCGGCAGTTTTGGACCTCAACGGCCTGTCTCTGTCTTTTTATTTGCGTTTTTTAGGGATTCTGGTAGTCTGATTGCTAACCAACGACATTTTTGGATAATTAAAGCGTGAGCCAAAATATTTAGAGGAAAAATTGTACCGACGTTTGATAGTACGTTGCTTAAATAAAGCACAAAACCGACAGCCAGGTGAATTATGGTCAGGGCCTAGGCAAGGAATACCATACAAATGAAAATCCTTATGAGCTTTTTGCTTCCCACAAGTAATGCAATTATTCACTTTTACTGACATCGGTAAGGAGCAAGAAAAAGTTTCCCCAACAGGGTACTTAGCTTTTTAGTTGAAGACTTCGGATCTGAAACTCGAAAACAAAAATTTCAGGAGTCGGCCGAATGGCACTTGCGAACTGCTTCTGCTTTGGGCACCGTGTGGCAAGAAAGACTGATGTAATGGCGTCGGCTGCATGTTTTATACCCCTGACGACCTGACGTCATGGAAGAAGGGACAGCAACCGACGCAGGACCAAAGATTTTGTTAATCAGGCCAACTGAGGGCAACCTGCCAGCAGATTACCCACATGTAATGACTGCAACAGTGAAACATGAAGAACATATATTAATTGAAATGGCACACTGTGTGCATGCTCCAAACCTGGTTATGAGAAAGCAACCAAGACCTATATTAGTGAAGACACAAGACTATCAGCAGAAAGAGCTGATCCTGACAAAACTGTGGCAAAGGGCAAAGTATTAACAGCTGGAGACAGGTGAGTGGTTGTAGAAAATGATTATTCACTGTACACCAGGCAGAAGAGAAACATATTTATTCCAGCAATCTGGGAATGCCAAGAGGCAGGTGTGCTATTCAAGCTCCTGTATCCAGCTCTCTTCAGATTATTTTTCCTGGAGGATCAAAGTCCTTTTTGATGCAGAACAGGCACAAGAGAAAATATAAAAGTTTGTCCAACAAAAAGTGAGCCATCACGCAGAAGGGGTCTTTGCTTCTCATTCATCTGAGAAGAAAGCACATGGAGAGACTTTGCCAGTGAAACCTTTTCCAATGTTCCAATGGAAAATGTTTGAGAGAAAGAGAAAGGCACAGGAGATGACTAGAAGAATTAGGAGTACCTTGGAACTGACCCTGTCCATAAAATAAAAATATCATCCAGGTAGCATAAATATATCTTACACAATTTAAAAAATACACATTGAAATACATACAGATGTTCCTATGAGTACAGTACACAATTTGCATACATTGGAGCACATGCAGGACCCATTGCAACTCCAGAAAATCTGTTTAAAGAATCCCCCTAAAAAAAAAGTATATTTTCAAGAACCATTGTCATACATTCTTCTGCTAATTTAATCTCATTTGTGCCTAAAAATTCCAACTTTAAAAGACCTTCATGAAAAAAAAACTCCATTCCATTCTATCTGAATGCTGCAAAAGACGTCAACAACGACAGTTGTCAAAAAACACATATCACTTATCCCATAAATTGTTATTAATTTTCCCCCCAAAATCCCAGGATTTTTTCAAAAGATGGCTACCAATAGAAAATAAAGGTTTCAAAAACCTATCTGTCATAACTCTTATAGCATGAGTTTTAGATTCTTGCGCTGACACTATAGGTCTTAAGAGAAGATGTAATGTGTTTTTATGCACTTTGGGTACACCGAAAATAGTTGGAATTACAGGGTTAGGTCTTTTTGAAAACCATACAATTCCAAGTCAATTCTTCCTCCTGTTTTTAAATCTTCTTCATATACATTACCATCTTGAAATAAAGTTTAGCATGGCCCCCGAGTAACTATGGGAATCAAAGATTACCATGTCACCACCCTTGTCAGGGTTCATTAATCTTATATACTTCTGCCTTGTACCAAATCCTGCATAACCTTTCTTTCATTATTTACTAAAGTTTTAGTTCTCCCCAGTTTGTGCAAACTGTCTACACATGCTTGCTTGAATACCTAAATGGTGGGATGCAGATTAGGGTTAAATACTCTTTTTTTTTTTTTTGTACTAGCTCCCAACAAGTTATTTACTATACGGTCTGTATTACTGTTCTTAAATAAAACTTTTAAATTTAACTTCCTGGAAAATAATTTCAGTTCAATGGAGGTATCAGCTAAATTATAATGTCTGCTGGGAATGTATTTAAACCTCTTCTGAAAAGGAGAGATGTGATCGGGGGTGATTTCTGTTACTGAAATTAAATAGGTTATATCCCTTGTGAGTAACAACTACATCTTCATAAGATCTCGGACTAATTGCCTTTTGTTCCCTCTCCCTCTATTCTTTCCTCTTCCCTTGGGATGAAGGTTTACACACACACACACACACACACACACACACACACACACACACACACACACACACACACACACTTTGCTTGCAACCCTCTTGGTGGATAAACAGCTTAGTGCAATACCTATGTCAAACAATTCTGTGCGCGTACAAGTGTGCACACACCCACATCCGCACACAATTCCTTTAAGAGTATACATGAGGTGTTTGTTACGACTCATACTCCCCAGCATCCCTGGGTGCCTGCACCACCACTCTAGGCAGAAATTCCAAGATTCATAAGTGCAAGTCCTGAAAATGAGAATCTGAATTTGGGAATATAGAAACTATATATGCTAAATTACAGATTGCTGTGTCATGAAGTACTAATCTCTGGCAGAAATCTGTGGTAAACTAAATTTTCAGGGCAAGCAACATGTTTTAATTTTTCATCACTGACCCCTTTCAGTTACACCCTGGACCACAACCATAAGACAAAAACAGACATGGACATACTATAACAAATAGTCAACATGCATGATTTTGCAAAGGCAGCTAGAGATAGTACTTGCAGAAAACCTACAAAACAGAAGCAGGAGATATAAAGTGGAATTTATATGCTCTGCCCAAGTCTGAATGAAGCCTAGAGTAGCACCTTAAAATCTTAATGAATGAGCCACTCTGTGCAGCACTAGCTGCTGCTGCCTCTGGCTTATTTGAGTATTTCTAAGACAGGTGGGTGCAATACACACATGGAATAACTAAGGAACTACTTATGTACAAGGAAATGGTCAACCATGCCTCCTACCCAGCCTTGCATCTCTCCACCCTCCTAGATCATTACAGGTTGCAGTGTCCAGTTACTATTCTGCAACAATGACAGAAATTAAGGTAGCAACGGTGCCAGTTATTTAGATATCAGAGAGTATAGAAGAGCATTCTGCTTCATGATTAAAAAAAACAGGTTACAGAAAAATAGAAAGCAAATGAACTGATAGTTTTTACAGTAAATGTTGGTAGAAAATGAAACTGTGACTTTAGCCTAAGCTCTAATGATCTACAGACTAGGGTTTATAGTGATATGGACCCCTTCTATGATTGTGACCTTGTCACAGTGGAGGGATTTGCATGATCTTGTGGTCCTCAAAACTATGATGTATGGAGCTCTGTACAACTGTTAGGGTCACAACAGGTAAAAAAATCTGACAGATATAGGTCAGGCAAAAGGAAAACCAAACTGCAACCTCAATAATGACAGAGTCTTGCAGTGCATTGAGGATTCAGTGATAAGCGCCAAGCGAACAATAACCAAGCCAGGATAACAACAAACATCCCTTTAATTCATGTGCATTTAGTCCTTTTGTCATCAATATGCTGGGACTTTGTCAGATGCTTCTCCTCAGTTCCAGGGAAGCAGCTAGAGTCTGCTGGCCTTACCTCTATACACATCAATGCTTCTAGAGTCAGACATCTCAGGTAAGGGTAGTCTCTCCTGTTCTGGAGCCTACCTTTGAGAGAAGTTTACGGCAAGTACTAGCATACTAAAAAAAAACAAATTCTGTGACAAAGTTGAAATTTGTACAAGTAGATAAGACATTTGCATCAGTATGGCTACAAACTGCCAAAGGAAAAGCTCAAACCATTATATGTGCACATACATCTAGCAGCTGCTTAAAGTATTGTAGAAATCACCAAAACCAAGACCCAAGTCTGGTAGGAGTTTTGCAAGCCCAAGGTAAAATGACAAAGATTGCCTCAAACAGGTTCTGGTAAGCCATCTGCTGACACAGAAGCAGGTGGAGCACTGCTCAGGACATTCTCAGCAACAATGAAAAAATGCTGACCCCCAACTATGAAAACTGTTGGGAGATTCAAGTAATACTCTGAGGCACTCCTGAATCTAGTGGATAGGCCCATCTCTGAAGGGGTAGTGTCTCCATGGAGGAAGTGACAAAAGAAAGGGTAGGACTGCCCCCACATTTGTACATAATTCACTGCACTGATTAAACAGTTCTACTATGGCAAGGCTGTGTGAGTGGATGACAGCTGGCTAGAAATGCTGAAGGAAATGGACACTGCTGAGGTGTCGTAGTTAATGTGACGACCGTGCCCTGGCCCAGCAAACAAGGAGCCTCAATCCTCACCACTAACACTAGGGAAGTCGTCTCATAGAAGAGGAAAGGATAACCAATACACACAGTAAAGTACAATTTCCCTTATGTGCACACAGAGATCACAGTCAGTCTGGGGCTGGTTACTCCCTTGCTCTCCAGGTCCCCAATAAGACTCCACACTGGCACAGCTATAGGGTCCAGATCTCAGCCTAGCTGGCAAGCTAACTTCCAGTACCCTCTTTGTCCCACCAGAGCTTCGTGTCCCTGCCCAGGTAGCTGACACACCACACACACTTTGAGACAAGTATTTATACAACTTCCCAGACACTCCTGGGAAAGGCTGACACAGATTCTCAAGCTGTACCCCTTACCCAGACTATACGGTAGTATTTTCTGCCACCACCAGCTAACAATTATCAGCGACCCAAAGGCCCTTGAAAGGGTGTCCAATTATTACTGTGCAATATTATTATCCAATTGGTAATGTGACTATTCAGTCTAAGGCTTTTTACAGTGGCTTATTACAATCATCTCTATAAATATGCAATGTACTCTAGAGCCTACTATGTCTACACAAACCAGCCACAAGTAAAGGTGTTAAAATATTTAATAATAAATAATTAAAACATCAATACAATACTACTACACCACAGAGATATCTAAGAGTTCAGAGATCACACAGAAACTTAAAACAGTACAGTAGGATAGGTCTGATGTCAAAGAAAAACACTTAATCTAAGTTTCTAATCTTAGCTATTCTTAAGAGAAAATACAGTGCTATAATCCTACTTACATACATAAAGAGCATAAGCAGTGTTGGGGTTGATGGTCCAAGACAAAAATGCTTTTGTCTCTCTCTCTCAACAATAGTTTTTAAACTCACTAACAAACAGCTCTGCTAAGGCCCTCCCAAATTACATCATTTTGACACTTGGGTTTTCCCAGCATTCACATTACATCATTTTGACACTTAGTCTGGAGTTCCCAGGCAAACAAACTGCATTATTTAGCAAGCTAACAAACACCTGCTCAGGGAACTACAAAAATAAAAGACATTTCACATGTATATTCTAACAATTATTTCTTAAGTTAAGACAATAGAAAGAATGTGCTCAGCCAGCCGCTTCGGCACCACATTTTAGATAATTGTAACTTCAAAGAACATTTGAAATGCTTGGCTTGGTTTTCCTTACAGCAGATGGCAATGTTGCAACAATCTTGAAGTTCACATTTTACAGTGTTTTCTTTCATTTAAGAACACAAGCCTATATTTTACATGTATATATACAAATGATAGAATTATGTATCAAATTCTCTTTGGCTAGGCTGGCAGACTTTGCCCATCTTTCCCTAATCTTCACAGTTAACATATTATTTTTGTTGTCTGGAATGACTGAATAGTAACTCTGAACTGGCAAACTGAGATGGTGGTCCCCATTTCCAAAAAAGCTAGAGAGGAGATGTTCAAAGTTAGACAAAGATCATGCCCCTCAACCTACTTAAATAAAACTACACTACGGTTATGGAAAGAAGACTTCCTCCGACAGTTAAGTTTCAGACTCTGGAGAAGAAATTCAGATTCCATCCATGTTATAAGAACAGAAATAATAGCAGCTAAGTGATCACAGAGGCCATAAGATGCCTAACCATATACTCCTTTAAGTAAACAAACTTAAAAGTTCTTGCCAGGCTTGTCAAGCACTTGTTCATAGGTTCTTATGAGATTACTAGGCTAATGGCTTATGAGCCTTTACAAGCCTAAGCAATATAAGCCAATTTTATTCAATACATGCCCCCTAGGGACAACAGGATGGCATGGGTTTGTGCCTATGCCTTGAGTATCTCACACATTTCCCATATCCATAAGGGACATAGGTACGACCCCATGTGTGAATCTGTGATAACCTATCCATTGATCCAAATTGCGTTTGAAGAGGGCTAGGGAAGGGCTCTGCTTAATGTAAATAGGAAGCCTGTTCCAAAGAATAGGTAATCTCTAAGACTCCTATCTGTCTCTCCAGCATGTCTTGTTTGAATCACTAGCTTAAGTTTAGATCCCTAGATTAGGTGATCCTTGTGCTGTTTGAGTTGTGGATGTGTAGCAGCTCCATCAGGACTAGATTTGTGAGTGCCATATAGGTCAGGCATAGGTGACTCCTTAACAGTCATTAGCAGATAGAATATAGGGATAGGGCTTTTAGTCTATCCACATAGGACACACTGTTTACACCCAGACTTTTCACTGTCAGGAACCACTAAGGTCACTCCACCTTCTGTAAGTGCCTAGTCTAGTACGTGCCAAATTACACGTTGTACTAAATTATTGGACTAATGAGGGCTAAGTACAGCAAGACTATATTATTCTTGGATCTGGATGCCATACCTTTACTTAAAATGTGCCACACAGAAGGAATTCCTCACCACTGTGGACACATGGCAGTCAAAGTTCAGGCTACAATATTTGACTTCAATATTGCAGAAGCTCTGCCACAAGGCCATACACCTACAAGCTTATTCATAATTCCGTCATTGTTTAATGGTCTGCAGTCACTACATCTGGCCTCTATATTGCAGGAGCACTGCCACAAGGCCCTACACACCTACAAGTTTGAGAATTTTGTCATTGTTTAATTCAAGCATATTTATCATAAAAAACGTTGCTGTCTATTAACTTTAAAAAGTTAAATACATGCCTTCTCTATAACTGAATGTCCCTGTGTAACAGCCCAAGCATTCTTAGGGCCTCTTACTAAGTTGGCCACTGTCCCTTTTGCTTGACCAGTACACTATGCTGCATATGCCAGTTATTTAGCCTCAGGAAATGACAGACAACCTGCTTTACTTGCATCTCTTTGTTAAATATTTTTTTCTGGCTATAAACAGAATGATCTCACTTATAAACTGACCAGAGGGTGGGTAACCTGGTATGCATGGCTTAGCTTCACGTCCCTACCCCCAATTACCACCCACCCCGCTCACTCATACTTCCTACATACATATTTCACTTGAGACATTTACTAAAAAACCCTCTCCAAGTGACATTACTTCTATACATACACTTCTCTACACATACACTTCTGTTTGTTTCCTACTTCCCTATATATATTGAAGTTTTAACCACATTCACAACTTTCTCCTTCCTGTACTGCTTTGCATTACATCGATTTATAATCACAACCTTCACAAATAATACCTATCTATTCTACATTGTATCTTTTTCTTTTCCCAAATAACCCTCATTTCTTCTTATTTTGACTACATCTTTATACTCTAGCCTTTAATACCCCTCTATTCCTTGCATTTCAGAGAAGATATCAGGACAACCTACCTCTATTCTTTTATAGAAAATACTTCTCTGCTTACCTCTCCTCTTCCTACTACCAGAATCCACCATCACGGAATCTCCTACTGTCCTGCAACTTCTTGTTTCCTTCTTCATTGCTTCTTCCCCACTACATGCAATGTATAAAATACAGATAACTGTACTTAATTATGCCAGTCTTCAGCTTATCCTCTAGTCTTTTCCTCCTGCTGTGCCATTTTTCATCCTACTAGGACTCAATAACATCTCACAAAATCTCTGATTGTGTCTCAACAACCATATCCATACTTCCTCTTTGCACTCTCCACACATTGCGCCAAACTTATTTAACATTGCCGATCACTTTTATTTCAAACACAGGCTGATTAACTGCATTTCAACTCAAACCAAAACAAAATTAAGTGCAAGAATCTTCTCCAAAAACAAGTATGCATAATTCCCCAATATAATAAAATCCTTCTAGTAGGAGATATACACCTTAATCCTGGCCCCACCTATCAACAATGAACACAATGCTAATTCTATCCCACACACTTCTGTAACCGAACAACTAATCCCCAACTCTGGTGATCTAATTCTTGCTGCAATAAATGTTAGAAGTATAAGAAATAAAACTACTAAACTACATGACTGGATTTCCCAGCATAAACCTGATGTTCCTGCTGTAACTGAAACTTGGCTTAAACCCAGCTTAAAAGACTCTGAAGTTATACCTCCTGGCTATAATATCATCTGTAATGACCGTATAAAGAGGAAAGGGGGTGGTATTGCTTTAATATTTTCCAATACCTACCAAATTTCCAACACCAAAATTCAGTTCAGCAGAGCTTCTTATTGTTTTCCTCAACATAAACAGTTAAAACAAATATGTATTACTGTGCTTTATATCCCTCCTGGTGACAATGAAGATATACTGGAAGATATTTTACATTGGATATCCATAACATTTTAACAAGAAATAATATTACTAGGTGATGTGAATGTTAACTGGTTGGCCATAAACTAACTCCCCTACATACAGCATGAACTTATACTGTTTCACACAACTAATTAAAAGCCCCACACATTATAACAAGAAGTTAAATTCTCTATTGGACTGGATCCTAGTATCAGACCCAGAAAATACTCCACCGCAGGTGCAATGTCGGAGTCTCTCAGTGATCATCTCCCAGTCTATACGACTACACATCTTACACATCCAGATAAACAGTATACTTATAAGACAAAACATAACCTTTCCAAGTTTAACCCAGAAATGTTCATTACTACACTATTATCTATTAACTGGAACTTCCTAAAAATCCTCCCCTTGGACGAAGCTGTAAATGAATTCAATACAACTTTCTTAAATATCCTAAATAGCCTTGTACTTCTTACAAGGAAGAGACTGGAAACAATTCAATTTGGCTATCCAAAAAAGAGTAGAATGCTAATGCAGGATAGAGAAAAAGCATGGAAAGAATTCTAAAAATATAAAACACATCAATATCTTGATAAACTTCATAATGGCTCCCAATAGGACAAAAATCAAATAAACGAAGATAAAAAAATATACTATAATAATTTTCAGAACAACACTAAGCACAATCCTAAAAATATTTGGACATCCATTAAACAAATCTTACATCCAGGCTAAAAATTTAGCCCAAACCCCTCTCCAGGTAACTCACAACTCAAAACAGCAATACAGTTCAACTCTTATTTTACAGATAGTATAGCATCTCTAAATAAGGATTCAACATTTAATCCCTTCCCTGCCCACCAGCTACATATCACCACAACCACTTTCACCTTCAGACCTGTGCCCACATCCTATATAAAGCTACTCTTAAAGCAAACTTAAACCGTGCTTTTCTTCAGCTAACCTTCCAAGTGAGTACCTAAAAACAGCAGCCAGCAGCATTGCCTATCCTGTCTCAGTCCTTAGAAATAGGTCTATCCAGGACTCCCATGTTCCTTCTCTCTGGAAAAAGTCACACATTATCCCTATGCACAAAGGAGGAAATTTGAACATTAATAACTTTAGAACTATAGCAATCTTACCTCCCTTCGTCAGAATTCTTGAAAAAATGTATTCAAAAACAATTGCTAGACTACCTCCTGCAAAATAACTCCTATCCCCTACACAACATGGCTTCCATCCTTCCCATAGTAGCAGCACCACCCTTCTAACCCATATACACATACTGTCAATAAAGCTAGAGATAAAGGCAAACTAATCTCTTCCTTATTCCTAGACTTGTCTTAAGCTTTTGACACAGTTTGTCACAGCAAACTCCTTTCTCAAATTGTCCTCATTAGGTCTCTCTCAGCCCTCCCTTCTGTGGCTCAAAAGCTACCTGTCCAATAGGTATCAGACAGTAAAGTGGCACGTCATGCTTTCTCCTTACCTCCCAGTCACTACCGGTGTACCACAAGGCTCTATCCTTGGTCCTCTCCTCTTTAACATTTGCAGCATACTCTCTACACTTCCACACAACAGGCCACCCTAATACAATATGCAGATTACTCCACTCTCATTTGCACATCTGACAACATGGTACACCTCAAAAAAAATTCTCAGGAAGCTTTAAACAGCCACTGAAACATTGCTTCATAACTCACAACTCATGCTCAAACCAAAAAACACAACTACTACTTTTCCCCCAAATCCCTCGCTCGTGAAAAAACAAAATTTAAAGTCCTCTCT
Source organism: Protopterus annectens (assembly GCF_019279795.1). Classification (NCBI taxonomy): domain Eukaryota; kingdom Metazoa; phylum Chordata; order Ceratodontiformes; family Protopteridae; genus Protopterus; species Protopterus annectens. The sequence goes on along the minus strand of NC_056726.1, from coordinate 647,579,953 downwards.
CTCAATAATACAACCACTGAAGTCATTTCTCATTGCAAACTATGAGGGCTGATCATCTAACATTTGACCTGCATATACAAAATTGCATTAAAAAAAAATCATCAAAAACTAGGGATGCTTTACAGAACCAAATCCTCTCTCACTGGCACAACTAAAACAACACTTACCTCTACTTATCTCCTTCCCACTCTTTTTTATGGCGCTCCCACCCTTACTAACCTCCAAGCTTTATAGGTTCATAGGTTCATAGGTTTATACTAGGCCATCTGCCCTAAGGCATTTATAAGCCTAGCCCAGAGTTTTTGTGGCTTACGACACCCCTTATGTTAAAAAATACTGTGCCCATTAGTTTGTTGTGCCTCTGTCCAGCAGTGACACAGAGATGATTCCCGGGGTAAACCTACGATCTCCCATCCACCGGTCAAGATTTCTCTTGAACAGAGCCAGCGAGGTGCTCTGCCTCACATGGACCGGGATTTTATTCCATCACATAGGGAGTCTCTGGGTGACAAATCTATCCCTCCAGCATGTCCTATTTATATCCGTGCTAAGGTTTAAGTCGCTTGCTCTAGTGGATCTGGTAGATTTGGATTTTTTGAGGTGGAGCATGTCCATTAATTCCGGGTTGGACATGGCCTTGTATGTCAGGCACAGGTCACCTCTGAGCAGACGGTATGCGACTGAATAGAGCTGGAGTTTCTTCATTCTGGCAGCATATGACAGGAACTTTTGGGGTCTCTCCAATTGCTGCAGGTGTCGGGTGAGATACATCCCGAATGGGGCATTGTACTCGATCATTGGTCTGATAAGTGAAGAGTACAGGGGAACAATGACCTCACTTGATCTGGATGTGAATCCCTTCATGATCAGGTGGGCAATGTAGAAGGTTTTTCTAACCACTTTAGCAATGTGAGTGTCAAAAGAAAGGCCACTGTCAACCTGGGTCCCCAGGTCCCTAATAACCTCTTCTGTGCTTAGTGGATTGCCACCTATATGGTAGCTTGGGGTTACCTTGTTTTTCCCGAAGGGTATGACTATACATTTTTTGGCATTTAACTTCAGGCCATGGCTCTGGCACCAGCTATCAGTTTCCGTGAGACCTCTCTGAAGGATATCTGTGTCCGATGTACTTTCCACTATGGCTCCCAGTTTGCAGTCATCTGCAAACTTTGTCAGCCATAGTCCTCCTATGTTAGCCTGTACTTCTGAGAAGTAGATGCCGAACAACAGGGGGCCAAGGACTGAGCCCTGTGGGACACCACTTGTGACCGGCTTGGAGTCTGACATGGCACCAGCTACTCTAACCCTGTGGGTTCTGTCCTTTAGCCAGTTTGCAACCCATCTTGTGACATATGGGTTTACATTTAAGCTGGTAAGTTTCTCTATAATACCGGAGTGGGGTATTGTGTCGAAAGCTTTTGCAAGGTCAAGGTAGGCTGTATGGACTGCCTTTCCCTCATCAATGGCCTTGGTGACTGTTTCGAAGAAGTCGACCAAGTTCAAAAGGCATGATCTGCCCTTGACAAAGCCAAACTGGGTCGGGTCCAATGTCTGCAAGTCCCCTATGTCTTTGTTTATGAGTTCCATTATGATCCTCTCCATAGCTTTGCAGACCAGGCTTGTTAAGCTTATGGGGCGGTAATTACCAGGGTCCGTAGAGGCACCGCCTTTGTGGAGTGGGACCACAGTTGCCGTACGCCACTCCTTGGGCATGTATCCTGTGGTAAGGCTAAGATTAAACAGCTGCCTTATGTGCGGGTTTAGTTCCTCATTCAGTTTGTATTGCACACAGCCGGGGACACCATCTGGTCCCATTGATGCTGTGTTTTTAGCTTTAGAGAGAGCAGCTTTCACCTGCGCATTGGAGATGTCTGGGAGGCTGCACTCCGCTGGGATAGTTATCTATCCTTTTGGGGGGGAGAGGGGGGTGAAGTTTGCACTGAACCTGTCTGCCAGTATGTTGGCAATGTCTGTGGGTTCAGTGATTTTTGTATCATTTTGGATTAATTCTGAGCATATCTGGGAGTTTCCACCCAGGTTTCTAACATAGCTGAAGAAGGCCTTATGATTGTCTTTTGAATCTATGGCAATTTTTCTCTCTTACAAAAATTAAAACTTGAACAATGCTATAACAAAGTTGCTAAATTTGCAGCACATAGCCCTTTCAGAACCCACCACTGTATAGCATTAAAAAACCTAAACTGGTTAGAACTGTCACATCAACTAACATATACACAACTTCTTACCACCTATAAAATTATCCAGCCTCCACCTTCCTGTCCAGCATTAAAAAACATTCTACACAACTATGTTCCCAGTCGACACTGCAATCAAGTGATCAATAACTCCCATCTGCAGACCTAGCAAATCTGCTGGGCATTGTCTGTACTGATACAAGGTTGCTAAGGCCTGGAGCTCTTACTTGTATCCATCAGGTTTATACCCTCCTATCTTTCAAAACCTCTAAAAGACTTCCTAGCTAAAATCTGGCAATATTCTTGCTCAAAACCAGGATAAACTATATTCCTAAATGTGCACAAGTACCTTTTTATTCTTTATACCTCCTTACTCCTCCCGTTTCACTTACTTCCTTACTGCTAATTCTCTTCCCTGACTTTCTCTCTAAATATATCATTAGCCTGTTTTCCTATTGCAATTTCTGTTTGTATTAGACTAACTTATCCTTAATTTCTATACAAACTGTCTAAAGTTTCTCTAAATATTAAACAATTGTTACATACCTTGTATCGATTCTTAGCCAATGTTTTTATATTATGTTGAATTTGTCACAATTATTTAAACTGCAGATGTTTATATTTTATTTCTGAAGATTATATAATTATTTTTCTTTAAATGTTTTGTATTAATTTGGAGGTCTTCTCCATGGGCCGCTGCTGAAAATGAGCTTCTACCCAGTCAAACTTTCCCGGTAAACAAATGTCAATAAATAATAAATAAATAAAACACTCGGCCAGATTCAATAAAGCTTACATTATCCATTTATACCATGTGCATGTCACACACTGTTTTGGATTCAAATAAGTGGTTTTACACGGTGTGCAGAGCAGCACAAACAAGGTAAAGACCATGGCATGCAAATTACAGCATAAGCAGCTGAACTGTATGCTAATCAACCAATCCAAGGTGGAGCTAGTCAACAAGCTATATGCAAACTCGGTGTTGGTTTTCCCTACAAATTCCAAAACCCACTGGAATACAGCCACAGAAAGAAGTCTACACAAAAACAATGTTAGGGACTGTTGTTGCTTTAATTCATGTGTATATCCAACAGGCTGAAGTCTATGCTGCTGCTGCTGCTTCTAACAGACTAAAGCCAAGAAGGAGAAGAGTTTTCAGACCCTGGGTAACTTATCACAATCTACATAATGTGGAAATTGTAGAGCACTACAGGGTGCATAGAGACACACTACAGGAACTCTGCAACCTCTGTTGTCCTCAACTCAGAGCCAGTGCAAACCAAGGGGAACCCATCCCTGTGGAGACAAAGGTAAGTGTAGCATGCTCAATTTTAGCTACAGGTACCGTGCAGAGACCAACAGGTGACATTGCTGTAGGGTATCACAGGCATCAGCATCCAGAATCCTCCTTCAATTCCTGAAAGCTATGCTCCAACATGCTATTGACCACATATATTTTCCCTGCACTCCTGAGGACAAGGCCAGAAATATGCAGGATTTCTACCTTGTAGCACACCACCCTGAAATACTGGGTGCCATAGATGGATCTTGCCATACCCAATAGAACCAAGATGCTTTCCTCCAAAAAAAGGAAGTCAATCTGGTGGTCCCCTGTCATAAACAAACTCTACAACAGAAGGAGGAAACTGATGCAGAATAAGAAGAAATCCCAAGACTGGAAAAACTCCCTTATCAGCCTCAACATAAAATTGAGATCCCTCATCAAATCCTCTAAAGCTAGTTATGAAAACAGAATTGCAGCAGATAGTAAAGAAAACCACAAGGCCTTCTATAGTTATGTAAAGAATCTCCATGACAATACTCAGAATTTCTCTGAGCTACTTCACAATGGTACCTCCTATACCAAGCCAACAGATATTGCCAGTATACTGGGCAACAGATTCAGTGCCAACTTTACCCCTCTCTCCCCCCCAAAAGAAAAATTACAATACCAGTAAATTGCCAGGCACCCAGTATTACTGCTGCACAGGTTAAAACAGCACTGTCCAAGGCCAAAAATACAGCTTCTATGGGACCTGACATGGGATTGTGTTCTACATGAACTACAGAGTGAACTGGCACCTCATCTGTGTGCCCTGTTTAATCACAGCCTCATCTCAGCCTTTGTCCCTATTGAATGGCGCACGGATACAGTCATCCTCTCCACAAAGGAGGAGTGACTACAGACCCTGGGAACTATCGCCCCATTAGCCTGAAGAGTCTGATATGCAAACCTATGGAACGCATCATCATGGACCTAATAAACAAGGGTATAGGGACTCTCCAAACTCTGTATCCCACACAGTTTGGTTTTGTGAAGGGTAGATCATGCCTGCTCAACTTGGCCAACTTCTTTGAGTCAGTCACCAGAGCTGTAGATGAAGGCAAGGTGGTTCATACAGCCTGCCTTGATCTGGCCAAGGCTTTTGATACCATTCCCCACTCAGAAATCATAGAAAAACTCACCAAGCTTGGCATCAACCCCTATATCACTAGGTGGGTTGCAAACTGGCTCACAGATAGAACCCACAGTGTGAAAGTAGCTGACTCCAATTCAGACTGCTGACTAGTCACAAGTGGAGTCCCACATGGTCGGTCCTGGATACTCTCATGTTTGGTATCTACTTCTCTGAAGTCCAGGCCAACACGAAGGGACTCTGGTTGACAAAGTCAGCAGACAATTGCAAGTTGGGAGCTATTATTAACTCCCCAACTGATGTTGACATCCTACAGAATGGCCTCACTGAGACCAACGACTGGTGTCAGAACCATAGCCTTAAGCTCAATGGCAAAAAAATGTGTAGTCATCCCCTTTGGGAAAAACCCGGTTCCCATGAATTACCACACTGATGGTAGTCCACTGAACACAGAAGGAGTTATAAGAGATCTGGGAACACAGGTTGACAGCAACCTCTCTTTTGATCACCATATTGCCACTGTGGTCAGAAAGTCCTTCTATGTGGCACATCTCATTACTAAGGGTTTTGCATCCAGGAAGAAAGAGGTCATTCTCTCCCTCTACTCTTCCTTCATCACGGCAATCATCGAGTACAATGCCCCATTTGGCATGTACCTCACTAGACACCTGCAACAACTGGAGAGGCCGCAAAGTACTTCACAAAGAGGATCCTAGGCCTTAAACACTTGTGCTATATGGACAGACTCAAAAAACTCCAACTATTCTTTGTTTCATATTGCCTACTTAGAGGCGATCTCTGCTCAACTTACAAAGCCATGGCTGACCCATCTCTGTTAGAAATGCTATATCTAAAGAAATCTCAATCCCTCCGCACCACACGCTCCAGAGACCTCAACCTCATTACTACAATTAACAGAAGATGCTGGAGGGACAGGTTCATAACCCAGAAACTGCCCATGCTATGGAACAGACTTCCCATACATGTCAAGCAGAGCACCTAGTTGACCCTCTTCAAGAGAAATCTTGATGAGTGGATGGGAAACAGAAAATTCACCCTGGGGATAACTCCAGTGGCTCTACTCGACAGAGGCACTGGGAACTAAGTTCGGGTGGCACTATGCCAGGTTAATCCTATGGCTAGGCTTGTAAAGGCCCAAGGGCCATTAGCCTAGTACACACCTATGAACATGTATAACAGACTGGTATGAGCTGTGCATGGTAGAGGTGATAGTTCATTGTTGTCGTACCTGCCCACGAGAACTGGCTCTGCCAGAAGCTGCAATGGCATAGCCACACCCATGGTCAGATGCACTGCTGCTACCTGAATGCGCCTAATGTCAGCTGGGCAAGTTCCCATCATGAGGATGCCCCAGGAACATGACCCCATGACCTGCCACATCTGGGTGTGGACAGTCCAACCACTGATGGAGCAGTGGGAGCACTGCCACTAGGGGAATGTGATAGGGCATGGCCATGTTGGCTAACAGCAGATGATGTGGCTGACCTACATCCATGAGGATGCCATCCCCCTCCCAGCAGATGTTCCATCACAGACACCACCCATTTCAAAGTGTCATTCATCTGATCCATTGAATCAGCAACACGGTGGATGCAGTCAAGCATGTCAGCCTGTGCCACATCTACAACCCTAAACATTTCTGTGGAAGACCTATGGAGCATGCATGTGCCTCCAAGACAGCCCTAAACATACACTGAGTGGCACAGGAAGAAATATCTGGTTCAGGTGGAAGATGGACAGCAGGCCTCCTCTGAACACCTCAGCCATAATCTGTCCAAGGACAAAGTCAACAGGCAGTGAAGCCACAGTAACCACACTTCCATAATCAATTGTCTCACCCTCTACCTGTCCAATATCTGGGGGAATCACTGGAATGGGTAGGAGCAGGCCTACTGGCTGTATATCAACTTCAGTGTCAGATCCAACCTCTGCAGCCCCCGACTGTGCCTGTGCCTCTGTTTGGCCACTATCATCAACAGAGTCCGCTGATACTCGAACATCAGGTGGTAGAAGTCCTACACTTCCACTGTCAGGATCACTTGTGATAATAAGCAAAAAACAAAGGAAAAAAATAATGCCTACATTACTATAGTCCAATATATGCTAGCAAAATAACATTGGTGCCACTATTAGACAGTGCAGCAATACACACAACAGTCCTGAAACCAACATTGCACACTAAAGTATTTCGTTGAACTGCCTATTACTACTGACATAAAAATGTTTGGCTTACCACGTGCAAATGATGGTATGCTCCCTATACATGAGGGTCCTGGAAGAAGTTAAGCAAAAGATAAGGACATCTTCATTACAATTAACAGTAATACAGGGGATAAAACATTTTGCCCGTTACATGTACATTAACTATACTTTCAACAAGAACTTGGATGGCAAGCCCAATCCCCATGTATCAGAATGTGTTGGTAACTGTAGCAATCTTCAACCCCCTCAACCAATTTCTTGTTAAACAGAACTAACATATTGATGAAAATATTTTATTATACAACAGTATTTAACAACTGAAATACAAAAGCCTACCTGGAAGCTCCTCCTGGGACATACCTGCTGTCCCCGAAAGAGTAACACAAAATGTCAAGGACATGCTGTTCTGCACTTTCCTGAGAGCTGTCTGAATCCCTGACAGTAGACAGGAATTCTTCATTTGCTGTTAGTGGTAGCGCTGTAGCAGGCCCTCCCGGTACCCATCTGATCATGGGCCACTGCAGCTGCTCTCCTGCATGGAGAGGAGATCATGTCAGTGGCCCTATCGCACACCTGAGTCCACCTACCGAATTCACATCTGCAACTATCTGCTGCCAAACTTCCATTCTGCCTGACATATCTCCATATCCCCTCCCAAGCAGAAAGGCACCATGTCACCTAAGCGCTTCCACAATGACCCGATTTTCAGGGTCACTGAAGGGTAGTTTTCGAGGATTGAGATGCCTGGGTGCCATAGTCCTAGGTGTCCTAATACACAACAGAAAGATAATACACATAAGTATCACATAACTACAAAATAACGGTTCCCAGATAAAACAGAAAAGGTAGCATTTCAGTACTACCCACTGGAGAAACATAAAGCAGTCTAGAAATTTGAAATATGAACAGGCTGGATGCCAAAAAAGGGAGAGTAACAACAGCAACATATCCTTGTTTGTGCCACAGCAAAAATACAGCTTTGTCCCCCCACCCCCCCCAAAAAAAAAGAACAGGCAAATGACACATTCTGCTAACAAACCATCACTGAAATGCTAAAAGTGCTATCAAATGAAATGTCCCTGAAAAATGTCTGCAGATTTTACATAGAACATTCCATTTTAAGGTATTACCAGTCATGTATACACATGAAATGCCCTGAAAACATACTCATGATATCAGTACACTTCTAACAAATGCATCTAATGCACACAGATAAAAACATTTAATACACACACACATCAAATTTTTCTATTTTTCTGAATGACATTTCAGCATATACAGTATATAGCTGAAAAATGCAGGCATACCTTCTCAGGTTCAGTAATTTTCTGTGTAGATATATTCCAAAGTAATAGCCTCTTTTCTGTATTCTCCACATAAACAAGTCTCCTCCCTTTTCGGTTCCCTAACTACACTGTTGTTATTTTATGGTGCAGATTCATGTCTGTCAGCACGGTGAAGATGCAAATGAGGTGTGAACTCATTAGAACTGCTGAATCCAAAATACTCTGCTCCGTGTATGAGATGTAAGCATAGTGCAGGTACTGCCTCACAATTTGTTGCTAATGGACTGCAACTATGAATGATTACTGGTAGGGTGAAGGAAAACACAGCAGCTATGCAGGCTGCCCTATCTCCAGTGGGTGTGTCAGGTTAGACTTACAAAGTGTAAAGAAGTACAAACAACTGTTATATGGTTTGTTAGTACCGTGGATGATGTTGCAGATGGTTGTATGCAGAGTGATTGCAGTTCCCTGTGGCAAAGACGGATAAGGCACCCTTACTGGATTCTGAAGGTTCATTTGAGTGATAGTTCAAATCCAGACGTATGTAGAAATGTGTCCTGTGTACTAACAAACATTTTGTAGTACTTATTTCATAGACTGCTTTTTTTCATTTCAACTACTTTTCAGTTTATTTTTTTTTTAATGCCAGTGTTTGCACGGTGCACGGCTTAGTGCACACAAGGGAACAGTTGAAAATTAATGTCAGGTTTGGCTGAGCTTATCCTGTATGCACAAAGCTTAGCACTGCACAAACTGGACTAATGGGCCACACAGGAAGCAGAATAACTGCAGAACACCTACAGGTGTCTGTAAAAGTGCAAAGGTCAAAACCAATACACTGTTGAAATTTTTGCTTTCCATCACGCAACACCGCTAAGCAGTGTTGCGCAGTGGTTAGCAAGGTTCCCCAACACCTGCAAACAGCCAATAACTGAAAACGAATGTATTCAGCTGGGCACCGTGCAAATATGCTATGTGGTGTTGTGTGGCAGGGAACAATGAGAACTTAGGAATAAGTAAGAGATTATGGAAATGCCATGTAACTAGCCCTTTGGCAGCAGTGTAAGGCTGGAGTACAGATGGTCCTGGGTTCTAGTACAGGCTGTGCAACCAATTTTTACTGTTATGACAGTGTAGTTAATAGCAATGAACATATTTGTGGCAACAGGTGTACGTGTAGGACTGCCATACGCATGGTTCTGGGTTCTAATACAGCATATTCCAGACATTTTTACTGTTATTCCACTTCCTATTATATTCACAGTCACCTATAACATTTTAGACACAGGACCCGATTTGACTTGTATGTATGAGGGATAATACACTCGTATTGCATTTTCAGATGTATGACTGAAGGTATACTATCTACTATAGTTATGCAAGTATACTTCTGCTATCTGATTTGCATGGCCTTCACAATTACACAAGACACACACACAACTGGATGTATAAACAAGAACCTTGTCAAGTCACACACACATACATGTGTAACACCTCAAACTGTCAGCTATATGTATGAATAATTCCTGACTATGTCTGAGCAGCACTTCTTCTATGGCAAATATGGAAAATCAATGTTGTGGAAGGAAATGTTTTGTCCCTTATGCCTAGATTGAATCGCACACTTCCAAAAATCAATTTTATCAGTGTATAAAGCTAAAAACAAAATGTGTCAGATCATGACATTTATGCCCCCAGTGCATGTCTGCAAACTTATTTCACCTAACAGTTACCTCCCAATTTTCAATATATATTTCCAAGCTACAGCAGCAGACACCCTTCAAACTAGGGTCAAGTGTCAAATTAACCTTTCTATTTCAAATATTTATGTCATCCCTGCTTTGCACTGACTGCTCTGCTTAACAACGCACAAATGTGGTTGGCGTCACTTCTCGGCTTTTCGCACTACCAGTAAATGCGATAACTGAAAATGGCAGGAAACCATTATTTTCCACTGCTCTAGGTCAGGTGTTAGACATGGCTGGAGTTAGTGGTGAAGCTGTCAAGTTTAGGGGACAGAAGTGGGGTGTTCAGGAGTCCAGGACATTTACTGAACTCCTGGTAAAGTGCCAAAGGCTTCTGCATGGGCAATAGTCTGGCTCCCAGTACAAGTCTGAGGCATGGAGTAGTGTAGCTCAGGCTGTATCCAGTGCTAGTGGCATCTTGTGCACTGGAGAACAGTATAGACTTCATTTTAATGACCTAAATAGGAGCAAAACAGATACCCTCAACTGTTTGTTGAATGAGTTTATGTTTATAACAGAAAAAAATTGTAATAGAAAGCTAAATGTAGGCGAGACTGGCATGAAAAATGCTCTTCTGTTCTTTTCCGTTCTTTCCCCATTTAATGCCAACACAGCGTTCAACAGATGAGCTGATGTGATTCGACTGGAGAGACTGAGGGAAGCAAGTGGTATCTATGCAGCACAAGACAAGTATTGTCGCAGTTTTAAAAGTTAAAGATAGACTTATGGGTTTGTTATACAGTTGTAGCAAACTGAGCATGCATATCCTAACTTTAACAGCAATTATGCATGCATTAGTCTGTAGAACAAACCAACTTTAGGCGTCAAATACAAAACTGTAGTCACAGGTTCTAGGTTCAAATACCATGAGTAACAAATACATAGTACTGGATTTTTTAAATAAATATTTACATTAAACTCTATACAAGTGGCATAAATGCCCTACTGAAAATTAGAACTGGTGAGCGAACCAGGAGACCAAAAGAAAAACAAGTGAAACAAGTGTATTAGCGCTTTCATCCACAAATTTAATGCGTGAACTTCTTCAGAAACACTTACATAACAACCCAGTTCCTTAAATACTAATAATACAGGAAATGACCTCATATCAACTGATTTTGATTATTTAACCAAAACACACAAACTAAATATCTATAAAAAATGATGTCAATACTAATCATGAATAAAACTGTCAAATCATACAATAGAGCATATGTAAAAATATATATGTGCATATACATATATATATATATATATATATATATATATATATATATATACACACATATATATATATATATATATATATATATATATAAATACATGTACATGTATATAATTGTATAATGTACATATAATAAATATAACATTATCTATACTTTAAAAAACATTTTAAATTAAGAGAGTCATTAACGCCAGGTGGCTTGTCTGCCCCCAGCACAAGTTGCCACATGGTCTCTTTGCACTCCAAAATATTATCAAAATCTCCTCCAAAATTAATGGTACTGATCTTGTCCAACACTGAAAACTCAAATTTCTTAAAATCCCTACACACTTGTGCTGTTTGGCCAAAGAATTCAACCTGTCTTTATTTTTTATTGCTAAATTGTGTTCATAAATTCTCCATTTGAGAACCCTTTTGGTTTTACCTATATAATAGTGTTCACACGATACACAATTTGCAATATATACTACATATTCCGAATTACAATTATAGTAACCTTTGGCCCAAATTGTGTAGTTAAGGAACTTAACATATACACAAGTACTATTGCTAATAAATCTACATTGCCTGCAACTGTTGCATGCATATGTGCCCTTCTTGATACTAACAGCTCTGGTGTTGTCCTGATGTCTAGTATAATCCATTTCAAGCATAGATTTGATGTTGGTAGTTTTTTTATAAGTAAAAGTAGGTTTAACCCCTAAAATACCAACCAAATCTTTGTTACCTAACACCACCTTCCAATTGTTGATGATGATGTCTTTAATAAACCACATTTCATCAACAATAGGTAAAGGAAAGGCAATGTTATAGGTGTTTTCAACATTTGAATAAGTGGATCTAGAACTAATACCTATATGGTCAGACAAAAGAATAGGTTTAGCAACACCCTTCCTGAGTGAAATTACTTCCTGCTCTATATTTTGGATCAAATCTATAGTATAACCTCTATGGATGTAAACTGTCTTTGTGAAGGTATTGGTTAGCAAAAACCTCCTTCCTGTATACCTGACTAACAAATGTATCGTTAGTTCTGTCCACAGTAAGTAAAACATCAAGAAAATGAATGCTTACTCCAAATCCACTGATTTTGAAAACCAAAAACTGTGTAGTATGGTTCAAGTCATCCACTAGTGCAGAAAACTCATCTGAGGTACCAGTCCATAAAAAATAATAGATTATCTATAAATCTAAAATAGGAAAGTACCTTATTGAAACTAGGGTGATTAACCAAAAATTTGAGCTCCCAATTGGCCATTACCAAGTTGGCAAATGCTGGTGCCACTCTGGCCCCCATGGCCACTCCCGAGATCTGTTTATAGATGTGTTTACCAAATCTAAAAAAATTGTTGTCCAACACAATCTCCATTAAAGTCCTTTATAGATGATCTAGGAGGTTTTTGCTAACCAATACCTTCACAAAGACAGTTTATATCCTGAACATATGAAGAAAGGTGTTGTCAAGGGGCAAATAATTCGCCTGAGTAGATCGACTACAGATGATGACGTATTTTTAGGGAAGTTCGATTCCTACGATCCCTATTTTTACACAGAGGTTATACTATAGATTGGATCCAAAATATAGAGCAGGAAGTCATTTCACTCAGGAAGGGTGTTGCTAAACCTATTCTTTTGTCTGACCATATAGGTATTAATTCTAGATCCACTTATTCAAATGTTGAAAACACCTATAACATTGTCTTTCCTTTACCTATTGTTGATGAAATGTGGTTTATTAAAGACATCATCATCAACAATTGGAAGGTGGTGTTAGGTAACAAAGATTTGGTTGGTATTTTAGGGGTTAAACCTACTTTTACTTATAAAAAAACTACCAACATCAAATCTATACTTGAAATGGATTATACTAGACATCAAGACAACACCAGAGCTGTTAGTATCAAGAAGGGCACATATGCATGCAACAATTGCAGGCAATGTAGATTTATTAGCAATAGTACTTGTGTATATGTCAAGTTCCTTAACTACACAATTTGGGCCAAAGGTTACTATAATTGTAATTCGGAATATGTAGTATATATTGCAAATTGTGTATCATGTGAACACTATTATATAGGTAAAACCAAAAGGGTTCTCAAACTGAGAATTTATGAACACAATTTAGCAATAAAAAATAAAGACAGGTTGAATTCTTTGGCCAAACATGCACAAGTGTATATGGATTTTAAGAAATTTGAGTTTTCAGTGTTGGACAAGATCAGTACCATTGATTTTGGAGGAGATTTTGATACTATTTTGGAGTGCAAAGAGACCATGTGGCAATTTGTGCTGGGGGCAGACTCTATTAATTTAAAATGTTTTTAAAGTATAGATAATGTTATATTTATTATATGTACATTATACAATTATATACATGTACATATATTTATATTATATATATATATATATATATATATATATATATATATATATATATATATGTATATGCACATATATATATTTTACATATATTCTTTTACATATGCTCTATTGTATGATTTGACAGTTTTATTCATGATTAGTATTAACATCATTTTTTATAGATATTTAGTTTATGTGTGTTTTGGTTAAATAATCAAAATCAATTGATATGAGGTCATTTCCTGTATTATTAGTATTTAAGGAACTGGGTTGTTATGTAAGTGTTTCTGAAGAAGTTCACGCATTAAATTTGTGGATGAAAGCGCTAATACACTTGTTTCACTTGTTTTTCTTTTGGTCTCCTGGTTCGCTCACCAGTTCTAATTTTCATCAGTTTTCAACAGTGTTTCGTTTATTTATAAATGCCCTACTGTTACTGCAATCTGTATAACTGGAACACGCATATGTGCAATATATGCACATTTCAAAGATTACTTTCAACAGTCGGCAGTTATATTGTGTATTTGTTAGGATATATATTTAAATATAATACTTTAGATAAAATGGTTGTATACTACTGTTAATGCATTTAAGTCACATATGATGATACTAATGTTCTCTTTTTCTCTCACACTAACCCTTATCTCTTTCTTTTTATATTATGTGTCGCCAAAATGTCTCAATGTCATCCACCTGTACCAAATCACTAAATGCTACACAGCACAGCGAGGCAGGCAAACTCCTGTGGATCAACCTGCTCCCACTCTATCGGCTCCAGCACCAATGCACAGCCTGTCTGGGATTCAACCTGGCAGCACTGCCTCTGCTGCCCCTGCACTACCCGAGCTCTCAGGTCGTACTGCCCTGGCAGCTGGTGCAGTGGTACCCTCCGGGAGCAGCAGCAGAGGTGGTGATGTCATCACTTGCCGGGAAATGCCAGGGTTGGTGTGTAGGGTCATGTACCACATCACTGGTGTACACCTACGCCAGATGGAGAGGCTGCTCTCCCTCATGGTTCTTAGGCCGAAAAGATGTCAAGCACTCTGGCCACCAGCAGAGTAAGGGGACAGTACTGACAGTAGAGTGGGTGAGGACTCTATTCTCACTGTCTCCATGTTTGACGGACATAAGCATGTGGTGTCCCCTCCCTCACCCCAATCATGGTGCCCTCACAGTCTTTTGTGCCCCTCACCACCCCAGTCTTGTTTGTTTGCATTCGTTTCCTCACCTACCCAACTTACCTGACCCAGAAATACCTACGGCCCTTACCCAGCATTCCTCTCTTACTGAATTAAAAAAAGAAAGATGAGCACTTGTCAGACAATAAAATATCATCCCACACATAGCTCTCCATTTCACACATGCGTCTTCTTGACACACATGATTCGGTCCGATTGGCTATACAACATGATTATGTTATCACCCCTCTCTCTGGAGGTGACAGCCCAAATTCAGCCAATATTCTGCACATATCAGTTTTTACTGTTGAAGAAATGGATAGCTACCTACATCCCTCTTGCACATTTCTGTATTGCTTTCCCTTTGTTCTCCCCCCTGCTTGCTCCCCAATCCCCATTTCACCACTTTCTTAGCTATCCCATTTTTAACACCTATAATCTGGTCAAAAAATAAAATCACACACAACACACATAAGTAGCAGAAAAAGCAATGTGTTTGCGTGAAATTTGGCATCGCTCACCAATACCAAGTGATGGTGAGCTGCTGTAATGCAGCAGTTACCTCCGCTCAAAGCCATTTAACCCCGCTGAGCTATGCAAACACACAGTAATACATGCTGAATATAAAGAATAATGCCATTGCATTATCACCATTTATTTAAAAGTATTTGATACACCTGGAATCAAACTTAGTATCATCTGGGCTCAAAAAGAAATGTGTCAATGCATTTATAACTGCTGCCACAGAGTCAGCTAATCAGCACATATGTTTCATACACTCAGTACTAACTCTCAGAAGTTTAGCAATGTGGCTCATGTTGGCGCACTGCTTAACTACGTGCAAACATGGAAAAACTTATGGAAATGTTATATCGCATGCGCAAACACTTTGCCAACCTTCGCAGAAACCTGCTGCTTGACGTTGTGCTATGCCAAAAATAATTTAGCATGTATTAGTGCTGTTTACTGTGCATTGTACACTTTATGCCATGAAACTACATGGGGAAACAAAGTGAATAATATGTCACATATATACAATGCAGCCATGTGTTGCCTCCCCCATGCACTGCAACCCTGGTATCTCAGCCTCCCCCATGCACTGCAACCCTGGTATCTCTATTACTTTTTCACAAATAGATCAACTACACTACATACATTAATATCAAATGGCGTGTGATATGCAATGCATGTCAATCTGATAAAATGCCGAACTAGAACTTTATTCACAGCTGAACATGCCTACACATCCATCAACTGACCCTGGGAACTATTGACCCATAAGATTAACCAGCCTTACTTGCAAGGCTATGGAATGATTCATCATGGGCCTTATCCATAGGGACACAAGTGACCTTCAACACTCCTGATTTGACCCATATTGGTTTCTGTCAACAGTAGACCTTGCTTATTAAACCTAGTGTACTTCTTTAATAATGTCCCCAAAGCCCTGGAAGAGGGAAAACAGGACATATTACCTATCTTGATTTAGCCAAGCCATGACACAATTCTCCATTCAGGTACCACAGAGAAACTCTCTCCTCTGGGGATTAAGCCATACATTACTAGATGGATAACCAACTGGCTCACCAACAGAATGCACATTGTCAAAGTTAGGGAGTCCATCTCCACCAGTAGACCAGTTACCAGTGGAGTACTACAAGTATCTGTGTTGGGCCCTCTGCTGTTTGGAAACTATTTATCTGAAGTCCAGGCAAAGACAGATGGACTGTGGCTTACCAAGTTTGCAGATGACTGTCAACTGGGCATAATCATTTAAAAGCCCTCAACGATGTTAACATATTACAGAAAGGCCTGACAAAGACAAATGATTGGTGCCAAACTCACAGACAAACTTGCTGCAAGAAAATGCCTCATTGTCCCGTTTGGCAAAAAAGTAGCCCTACTGATTATGCTACACATAGCACCCCTCTAAGCTGTAAGTCAGTGGTGTGAGACTTGAGAATACAGGTTGAGAGTAATCTAAACTTCAATCACTGTGTGTCCATAGTGGTAAGACGCACATTCTACATTGTACACCTCATTACTGAGAGCATCACATACAAGACCAGGGAGGTTATAGCTCAGCTGTACTCGGTCCTTATCAGACCACTAACTGAGTACAATGCTCCCTTCTCTATGTACCTCACAATACACATGCAACAAATGGAGAGACCACAGAGATTTAGAACAGAATCCAGGACCTTCATAACATGACATATACGGAAAGACTGAAAGCCCTGTCACTGTACTCAGTATCATACATGTTACTGACAGGTGACCTGTACCTGGCCTACAGAGGAGTCTGGGACCCTGCCCTAATGGAAATGCTGAACATCCGCAAATCAAGAGGACAAGAATAACTTGCTCTAAGGATCTCAACCTAGCCTGTGACATACACAGAACAAGCTAGAGAGACAGATACATCTCCCAGCAATTGATGCTCCTCTGTATTATGCTCCCACTGCATGTGAAGCAGTGCACCTCAATAACCCTATTCAAGTGCAAATCTGACAACGGATGGGTGATTATAAATTCAGGGGTGGCACCTATACCCCTCATGGAAAGGACCATTTGGTACTGATCACAAAATCACTCTGCTAACAATGAACATCTAACTATGTTCAATAAGGGGACTTGGGTTTTCACACAGGCTTGTAAAGGTACTATGGCCATTAGCCTAGTAACCTCTTAGGAACCTATGAGCCATGCAGGCCTCCCATCATCTTCTCTCCTACATCCAGTGCTCATGTCATGCACTATAAGTCATCCTGCAGACTTGTAAAAATCAGACTTATGCCATGGCGCTTGCATAAAGTACTGAGTTCTGTAGTCTGTGTACTTAGGTAGGGATTCTGTTCTTACTGCAGTCAACTGTGTGCGTTTGTGTGTTTAACCAGAACAGCAGAAGTATGCATCCTACATTTGCTGCTCCAATGTCATGGACTAACAGTATTTTGATACTTGCACATGCCTACACATCCATTTCATGCAGGCCTGCCAACATCTTTTCTCTAACATGCCCTGCTGATGTCATGCACTATAAGTTGACCTGCAGTCTTATAAAAGTCAGACATGTGCCATGGCACTTGCATAAAGTACTGAGCTCTGTAATTTGTGTATTTAAATAGGTAGTGGGTTCTGTTCTCACTGCAGTCAACTGGTTTTGTGTGTGTGTGTGTGTGTGTGTGTGTGTGTGTGTGTGTGTGTGTGTGTGTGTGTGCCAGCGTGCACTTGCTTGACATTACGGACAGCCTTTTACATCAGCATATGGGATACCGTTATTGCCATGTTTTCCCCACCAGACACTGCTGATGTCATCAGCTATATCTGACTTGTGGATGTACATCATTTCCACTAGAGCAGGGTCAGAAACTGTCCTGGAGACCAGGCAGAAGTCACCTCATCCAATATGATACACTGACATGGACTTCAGAACCTAACCACACACATCATTGCTTTGTTTGTAGGCACTGTATTTTCTTGATGAGTAACTCCTGTGGTCTCTTCAGCAGCTGCATGCATCTGGGGAGGTACATGCAAATGAGAGCATATCCTCTATATTAGCGTTCTGATAAGATTTGAGTACAGTATTGTAATATAATCCTGAGATCGGAATATGATGGCGTGACTTATGATGTGCACAACATAGGCTTTCAATACCAGTGTGGACACCTGGTTGTCGAAGTTCAGACTGCTATGTACATCTGCTCCCAGTGCTTACATCACTGGGTTTCAGCAAAGCGGAACTGTTGTCAATGTTGTAATTAGCAGGGAATTCCACTTTGTAAAAGGACAAAATAAAGACATGTTTTTGCATTTACTTGTAGACCGTGTGGCTGTGTCACCAATCATTTGTGTGTGTTAATCCCTCCTGTAGTATGTTATCATCATAGGTGGACTCAATGATTGCACCCAGTATGCAAGAATCAGCAAATGCAGTAAGCCAAAGGCCACATACTTTAGCCTGAACTGTAGAGAAATAGATTCCAGACAGTACAGGGCCAAGCACAGATCCCGGAGGTACACCAGTGGTGACAGCTCTACTGGTACAGGTTGATTCACCAAGTTTCACAATATGTGTTCTGTCAGCGAGCCAACTGGTTTCCCATCTGGTGACGTAAGGTATAATCCTCAGCTGGGAGAGTTTCTCAATGATATCTGCATCCAGGATTGTGTTCAAATCACTCACTCAGCCATTACTTAATCTTCCAATTTTAACCCTAATACTTTAACACTAGCTTTTGCTTATAATCTTTCCCTTTCCTTTTTTAAACTTCATCTGCACTATTCCTCCTCTTAATTCCATTACCCCTTATTCCTCTCTCCTCTCTTCTACATTTCCCTTCCCTTTTTCATCTGCCTTCGTGTCCACTCCTTTTCCCCCTATTAATGCTTAACATACTGCTGCTTACCTTTCAACCAAAAAGTATTTACATCTAGTCACTCTTAAGGTCCTACCACTCTACCTTCTCTTCTTGCACTCAACCAAATCTTGATTTTATTATTTAGCTTTGCACTATGCTCTGTTATCATTGTACCCATGTACTAGAAACATGCTCATTCCCATATGGCAAGAAGTTTGTAGCAGATATACTTCATTCTATGTACAGTCTAAATTCCTTTCAAGAATATTTTACTGCTTCCTTATTGTATGTAAATCCCTTCACAAAAAAAATTACAAGCATCATTTTGAACTTTTATGCTAACTTATGTTAATTGTTTTTGTACTTGCTATGTCAATCTTGTGATAAAACTTTTGTTTAGCTTTTTTGTTGTTGCTAGTTGCAGCTTTTCTCCCCGGGCCTCCACTGAAAATGGGCTCATCCTGGCCCAGTGGACTTTCCCAGTAAACAAATGCCAGTAAATAAATAAATGCTCGGCCAGTTGAGGATAGCCAGTATGCACTGTCTTTTCTTCATCCAGGCCTATCACACAGAATCAATGGGCTGTGACACCATCACAGACTGCCTATCACATGACTCATCACATATACTTTCCTGACATGGTTGAATACACACTTCAACACACCCTACGCACAGACTATGTTCCTGTAGAAGGATGTACATCAACATGGATCCATCTGAGTTGGAGGGGACAGCACCCAATGCAAGCATGTATAGACACATCTTGACTCTCCTTATCTGCAAAGTAGACTGACATGTCATCATGGACCTTTTCTAAATGGGCACTAGTGATGTCCTGACTGTGTGCAACAGACCTGTGTGATTTGTTAATGCTACATCATGTCTGTTACATCTGTCAGATGAAGAGGTCATCAAGTGTATGCATGACAACACTATCATTTTAAACTTGACAAGCCCAAGGCATCGGACACAAATCCACACCGAGGTATTCACTCAACACTGTCAGATGTGACCGTAAACACCTATATCACCAAGTGGGAAGACCACTGTATCGAACACATGGCATCTAAATATGTTGAAATTTGTGAAGTGACCTATATCTCAGGTCCAGTGATCAGGTCCATACATTAGGGCCATCTTCTAGGCCCTTTTCTGTCCACCATTTAAGTGAAAGACATCACAGATGACATCCACATCCTGTGTCCAAACAACTGTCTGAAGGAGTACAGATTGTGGGCAATCACCGACTCCAACTGTGATATTAGTGTAATACAGACAGTAGCAACACACAAAGATTGCTGCCACAGCCATGACAACACCTCCAATGACACAGAAACATTGGGGGGGGATTTGTTAAGTCAGGAAAACACACAACCTATGTATAACACAGACATCACACCCTATAATCAGACCAGTAGGTATGCGACCTGTGTCCTGGTGTAGATGGTCAGTGAAATATCCACCAATATGTGGTCACAGTGCTGACTACTTCCTTGTATGTAACGCAATGTATGTGAAGGACATCTACATCAGAGGCCATAATACCGGCATAGTTCACAGCCTTCATCACACCAATAATGGAGTACAATGCACCCTTATTCATGTACCTCCCTACACATCTTCCAGTGATGTGTAGCTGAAGTTTATCACCTTTGTCACAGTAAGCGGTCACGCATGTTATTGGCCATACCTAGGCATTCTTTTTGTGGCATAAACATTACTGTCTGATGGTGCAGAACCCCCATCAATTTGTAAACCAGATATATGTGTGCTACCTGTTCCAGTGATACACACAGTACATACATAAGTGCTTGACAACATTAATGGCATGGGTAACATTCATGATAGTGTGGATTGTGCCACACACACACACACACACACACACACACACACACACACACACACACACACATATATATATGTATATACCATGAACACCAGTCAACTAGCCTGTGCTGATCATAATGTCACATAAAGGTATACCAGTGTCCTTCCTAACATCTCCAGCAGATGTTATGGTGCCAGGACAGTGTGTGTGTAATTACCCTTATAGACTACGAATATGTCATAGTAGTTGTACAAGTGTGTTTGCGCAGAATCATCTCTGATCACTCTAAATCACATATGTTATGTCAGAGACATGGGATTACTGGTGGTGTTATTCTGATATTGTCCATGATTGTGCTTACTTCTTTTAATGTTGTCCATGAGCCCTTACCTATGTCCCACTTGCTGGAGACCTCTGCCAAGATTACACTTGTATTCAGGCAAATCAGTTTGCATAGTTTCACAATATCCACCCAACCCCAATTGTATATAACATCCCTGATAGATGTCCTCTGCACTGTTCATGTAAGGATGCTTATCTCACATAGACATCTTCACCATTGTTATGTCACCTTGTGTAAAAGTCACGTCATACACATTTTAACTATGCAGTCCCTACTGCATTATATTGATATGTGATTGGTGCTGCTGCTACAACTGTCTTCCACTAACATGCCCTCATCTGCTGTACATTAGGTTGTTTCACCAGTCCTCTTTCCCAGTGTTCATTCCAACAATTCATCTGTGTGTCCCTATTCAATACACACACTTCTCCTGAGTGTTTATTTTACATGACAATCCATATACCCTTACAGATCATTTATACAACTTCAGTACAGAATACCAGCAATGGAATTTCACACTACTCTGCACTGTATACACTACCCTGTACTGTAGACCACATACAGAACTATCATATCTCTCAACTGTCAGCATTTTCACAGAATGTCTAGATTTTTCCCTTGTATATCTTTAGGTGTGTTCCTTCTCAGATTTGTAGTTTCCTGTCATATCACTGGGATAATCTCAGGACTGCTGTGACTCAGTTACATACATTTGAGTTTCAGACTTCAAATCCTTCAGAAAATGTATCTTAACACAAACCCCTTGCTATTCTACTACATTTCTAAAGAGTAAATATGTCAAATATGTCCCGGTTTCTGGGTCATTGTCCCCCCATTATGTTAGGCTTTGTCTAGAGATCTTGCACTATGAGATTAAGAGCTATGAAAACTCTTATCTGTTAAGCCCTGGTGATCATTATGACATTCTGCGCAAAACCGCAGATGATCTGTGCTCTCACTTAAACAGGAGTGATATGCATGTTGGCTTACATGGGTTCCTGGCCAGCAACACTGTTGCTAGTTATGTAACTGTGCTTATTTACATTTAAATGCCGTATGCGGCATGAATATGCAATGAGCACTGCTGCTCACAGAGCATCACTACACACATATAAACTCAGTGTAAGCTTCACATGTAGCCTACACAGAGTTTACTAAATCCCCAGGGACTCTCTGTGCACCTAGATCTCTCACCTCTGAGTCTACTCTTAGGGATATGCTATTGATGTTGCAATCTGCAGGAGTATTTGACTTCCCAAAGGGTATGATAATGCTTTTTTTTTTTTTTTTTGCATTTAGTTTTAGGTCATGGTTCTGTCACCAATCATTTGTCTAATCAAGACCATTCTGAAGGATATCTACATCGCTGGAGAACTCAGTGACTGCCCCTAGCTTGCAGTCATCGGCAAACCTTGTCATCCAGTGGCCTTCCACATTAGCTTCGACATCAGAAAAGTATATTCTCAACAGGAGTGGACCCAGCACTGAACCCTGGGGCACACCACTAGTAACTGGCCTCTTGTTGGATCTGGATTTGCCCATTTTAACCATGTGTCCTGTCCATGAGCCAGTTGGCTATCCTTCTTGTGATGTAGGGATTTATGACCAGTTTTGTGAGTTTGTTTTATAATAACCAAGTGGGGAACTGTGTCAAATGTCTTGGCCAGGTCGTGGTCGGTGGTATGTACCACTTTACTCTCATCCATGGCCTTAGTGACTTTCTCAAAGAAATCCACCAGATTCAGTAGGCATGACCTGCCCCTGACAAAGCCAAATTGGGTCAGGTTCATTGTTTGGAGGTTTCCTATATAAAGAGTTATGTACTTGCCATAACTTGGCATCTGTGTTATCCTATGTCTTCACTTATCACCATAGGGTCTAGGATCCAACATCAGATCTGAGCTGGCAACATTAAACAGATGGATCCAAGGCTCTAGCTCCTCTCTCTCCCATGATGCCCTCTCTAACCCCCAGATCAAGTTTGCTAATGTAATCCTAAAAGCTACTCCTACAAAGGTGGAAGGAAACCACTCCAGCTTCCTCCATGACCGAAACAAGGTAGGGGGATGGTGGGTGGGAAATGTGATGAATGAAGTCATAGGATAACACTTATGCCAAGTTATGGTAAGTACATAACTCTTTATCTGATGTTATTCATGTCTTCATACATCACCATAGAATCAGAGTCCCCAGCTACCATATATCCTGGGAGGTCTCAAGGAAGGACATGCCAGAGCACTGTGCATCCAAAATAAGTCCTGCTCCTAGAAATCAAATCCAGCTTGTAATGGGATATAAAGGTGGGAGGATTAGACCAAGTGGCAGCAGCACAGATATCATCAATAGAAAGCATTGCTACAAAGGCCGAAGAAGTCATCACAGACCTAGTAGAATGGGCCCTGACATTACCTGGAACCTCAATTTGGTTAAGACTGTAGACCACAGAGATGCAGCTAGATATCCATTTAGAAACAGTGACCTTAGAAACTAGACCACATCTGTTAGCAGAAAAGACTTATGAAAATCTTTAGTCCTATGTAAATAGAACCATAGCTGTTGGTGAACACCCAAGGTATGTAGGATATACTCCCCTCTTTTGGAACAGCTGAGGAAGAATACTGGAAGCTGTATACACCGATATAGGGTCGACTCTGAAGCAATCTTTGGCAAGCAGGAGGGATTCATTCTAAGAGACTCTGTCCCTGTGAAAAGTCATGTAAGGAGGAGTAATGGTGAGAGCTTGCAGTTCTAAGACCCTCCTAGCTGAACTGACAGCCACCAGAAGGGGCATCTTCCAAGACAGAAACTTGAGATCACAGGAACTAGCAGGCTCAAATGGGCTCCTAGTCAGACACTGCAGAACCTGAGTGAGGTACCAAGGAGGCGAATGGTCCTTAAATCGGTGGCTAAAGCAGAAAGAACCTCTTCATAAAGACTTTAGAAGAAAAGGTAGATATGGTGCTCTCATGAAAGTTGGAAATTGCCGCCAACTGAAGCTTAATATTGGAAAAACTCGCTCCCTCTTGGAAAAGGGAGGACAAGAACAAAAGTATATCTGAAATCCCTTAGAGCCACACGCTCGAGGGACTTGAACCTCAGCACAGAAATAAATAGAACTTGCTGGAGGGACAGGTTCATAACCCAGAGGCTCCCTTCGCTCTGGAATAGAATTCCAGTTCATGTGAGGCAGAGCATCTCACTGAATCTCTTCAAGAAGAATCTCGATAGGTGGATGGGGGATCGTAGGTTTGTCCCAGGGATTACTCCCGTTTCACTATTAGACAGAGGCACAGTAAACTAAACCTTAAAAAGGGCACAGTATACTCAAATCAAAGGGTGGCGTAAGCCATACAGAATTGGGCTAGGCTTATAATTGCCCCAGGGCAGATAGCCTAGTATGAACCTATGAACCTAAGCAAAGCAGAAAAAGGAGCCATATTCCTGTTCCTCCCCCAGATAGAGAACCTTTTCCACTTACTCCTGTGCACCTTTCTAGTTGAGGTTTTCTGGGAGGCCAGAATGATGTGTTTAATGGTGGATGCCGTCCTAGACTGTTTAATGATCAATGGAACTGGAGAAACCGTGTGGTTAGATGAAGGGTCCGAAGGTTTGGGAGAGGAAGTCCCAACAGATGGGAAAACAGATCCTGACAGGGATCCAGTATCCATGGCAGATACTTCAGATGAGACCTGATGAAGGGGAACCATGGCTGATGAGGCCAGAAAGGGGCAATGAGGATAAGGGATGTCCTCAGGTGAGGAGCTTTCTGCAGAACCCTGGGTATTAAGGGAACAATAGGGTATGTGCAAACGAGACCCAGAGGCCAATCATGGACTAGAGCATCCCTTGGTGACTCCCCCTGAGTAGGGATCAGGGTGAAATACTTGTTACATTTGTGGTTGACTAGGGAAGCAAAAAGGTCACAGCACAGCTGACCCCAACGGTTGAAAATCTACTTCGCCACTGACAGACTGAGGGACTAGTGGTGAGGACTCATGATAGACCTGATGAGTGTGTCGGCCAAAAAGTTGGAATCCACGGTTATGTGCATTGCAATAAGGAAGCAGCTGGAGGACATAGCCCATTCTCACACTTCCATGGCCTCTCTACACAATGGGTAAGAATGTAGTCCCACCTGCTTGCTGACAGACCAGATGACTGCTATATTGTCTGTCTGAATTGCAATCGTCCCTAGAGGGAGGCAGTCCTGGAAAGCTTGCAACAATAGAAGAACTGCCCTCATCTCTAGGATGTTTACATGCAACTTGGTCTCTACTGCAGACCACATGCCTTGGACAGTCTTCCCCTGAAAATGCCCCCCACCCCAGCAGGAAGGCATCAGTGGTCACTGTGGCCATGGGTGGTGGGAAAGAAAAGGTCCTGCCTAGAGAGAGATCCTGTGACTGAAGACACCACTGGAGGCGACATCTGCACACAGGCATCAGTTTTATGGTCATATGCAGGGGATGAAGCAGAGCCGATAATTGGACAACTAAATTCCATTTTAACACACGCATGTGGTACCTGGCCAGAAGAATGACAAGAATGGCCAAGGCCATGGATCCAAGAGCCTGAAGAACCAAATGAACTGGGGGGCAAGACAGGTCTAATATCTGTGTGACTTGTTCCCACATCAACTGAATTTTGCATAGAGGTAAAGCTGCAATCTCCAAAACGAAGTCCAACTGAATTCCTATGAACTCCAACTGCTGAGTGGAAATCAGACTGAATTTTGCAAGGTTGACAGTGATCCCCAACTGACAGGAGAGGGGGGAGAACATACTGAATCACCTGTATCAGTCAATGCCTCGAAGGTGCCATGGGGAGCCAATTGACGACGTATGTAAAGACCTGGAACACCTGCAGACGCAGGTGACCCGCTACCACTGCCATACCTTTGGTAAACACCTGGGGGGGGCTGTAGTGAGACCAAAGGGTAGGGCTCTGAACTGATAATAATTGGCTCCCAGACGGAAGTGAAGATGTCTCCTGGAATGCTTGTCTATTTTGATGTGATGGTAGGTGTCCTGGATATCCACAGAGCACATACAATCGCTGTTGTGTGAAGGTGGCAGAATGGACTGAGCAGAGACCATCCAGAACTTCGATTTCTTCACTGAAAGATTGAGCTCGCTGAGATCCAGAAAAGGATGAAGGTCCCCAATCATTGTTGGCACTAAAAATAAGCAAGAGTAAGTGCTGGATCCTCTTTGTTCTGCTGGGACCTCTTGGACTGCTCTTTTTACAAGAAATTGCTGAACTTCTTTGGAAGCCAACTCCCTTTGACTGGGTGAATGTCTGTGAGGTAACGTCTTACTGGAGAGGGTTCTGAAAAGGGAATGAAATAGCCCTTGGAAATGATATTTACCACCCACTGATCAGAAGCGATGTTTGTCCAGGCTAGTGGGTGTAGGAAAATGTGACCCCCAACTGCCTCCATGGCAGAGTGCCAGGCAATGCTTCAGGAGCACTGATAGGGCTGCTCAGAGTAGGGTTCCCTGGAGCCATGATTTTGCGGACCGCCCCCCCGCCTTGAGTGCAGCAACGTCCATTGAAACCTTTCCCCCTACCTCTGGAAGAGGATTCATGAGGAGCGTCCTGAAAGGGAGACTGTATTTTATGGAACCACATCTTCCTGGTTCCCTGTTGGATCTTACAGAAGGACGACTGAGGAGTAGAAAGCTTGATCCCCACAGCAGACAGAGTCTTCCCTTCCTGCCCACTGCAGGTCAAAGTGTCCTTCAAGGAAGGTCCAAAGAGAGTAGAACCATTGAAGGGGGCATTCGTAAAGGACACCTTAAAGGGTTCCGTGAACCCACATATGCGTAGCCAGGAATGATGCTGCAAAGTAATGCCTTTACCAGCAGCTTGAGAGGTAGCTTCCATGGCATTGGAAATCAACCTCATCGAGGAATTTGTGAGGGAGGTCAGAGTGAACAGCTTTGGAGTTACCTGCTTGAAGTTCTCTATTGGCAACAGCTCTGCAAGGGAAGTGGAAAATTCTTGGACCAAATCCCTTTGGCAGTGGGTAAAATGTGTCAAAACAGTTTGTCGCTCTCAGTCCAAAGGTAGCTGAGGAGTACACCTTCTTCCCAAAATGGTCTAATCACCTGGGACTCCCTGTTTAGGGGAAGGACCGTGAAGCTCTGCTCTGCTAGCTCCTTTTTGGTGGCAGCAGCAACCAAGATGGCATTGACTGGGACTCTTTCTCCATAACAAATGGTTTGCAGGGGGACTAAGGAACTTGCCGGCCCTCTTTGGAACAGGCTCCACCATGTCTGGTTCCTTCCAAGCCCTGTTTTTGACCATATCCACTAATAACTCATCAGCGGGGGGGGGGCACCCAGGAGGTAGATGGGCCTATCCAGAATGCCTTCAGAAACATGGACTCCTCCGAAGATGGGGGTTGGAAGACCATCTGCCATTTTGTTTCAGGAGCTCAAGGATGTCTCCAAAGGAGACATCATCGGGCGGAGATCTGGAGGATCCATCTTCTCAAGGTCCGTATCCTCGGTGAGGAACTCAACAGGGGGAGTCCAAGTGTCACCTCTTGCACTCTTACAATGAACCTCCTCTGCTGGGGGCTCCATGGAGGACTTGGAAGAGACAGGGACTCCCAGAAGGGAGGAAACCCCCTGAAGGGTTGATCGGGATTGCTGACCCGGGACGGGATGCGAGGCCTCACCAGCCAAAGTATAGACAGGCTGGGTGGGACCTGGAGGTGTGGCAGAGGAAACTCCAGACCGGGAGAAGGTCTTCTCTACCATCCGGAAAGCAGAGGGGCTGGACACTTGGCTATCTCTCAAGTCCAAGGGAGAGGAGGAACGCATCCAGAAACAGCCCAACACCTGGATGACAAACTGTCCCAGAGCTATTGAAAGCTGAAATGCTGAGAGGAAGGGACCAGTCCAAAAAAATGTAGCAGATCCCTCCTGTGGAGCCAGCGTTGACCACTCTGGTACAAGGCTCACCCCCACTTTGAGGGTGGGGGAACAGAATAAGTTAGGGACCCTGGCAGGGTTGAGAAAGGGGGTATATGCTTGGCTTCCCCGGAATCTAGTTGCAGACATACTGGTTTCTAGAATCCAAAGCTTCCAGGGTTGGATGAGGAGAATGAGAAACTGAGGGAGGGGGCACCCTGGAAGGAAAAGCCAAAAGCCCCAACTGTATTTGGGCCTTGAGGAAGCTCTTCATCATCCTGTCCATGTCTGAGGGCAAGAGACTCCTAGAAGATTTACAGGAGGAAGAGGAGTGAATAGACTTGGAGGGAGACCTACTACCATGCTCTATGCAATGGATCCAATGCCTCAGAACCAAATGGGACCTCTGTTTAGAGATAGAAGGGATAGCAACCTCTTCCAAGACCAAAATTGGAACTGACGACCCTGTTGGAGCCGAAGGCCTAGCCGACTCACCGGGCAGATAGAAGGCTGGCCGGCATACCTCTCAACCTGGAAACATCAAACATCTGGACAAGGCCCACGAAAAATAGGTACAAATCTGTATGCTGATTAACGTAAAATTTGCATACATAATTACATAACCCCACCCACTCCAATGGAATTGTGGGATACCAACTTTCAAACACAAACTGAAGAACAGAACCAAAATATAGCACCAGAGTCCACCTGCAGCCATTCCAACTTCCCATTACCTGGCTATTTCACCCCATTTACCATATATACTAATGTGTCCATACTGCTTTACTTCTACAATGATTATTTGGATTTTATTTTTACATTTTATATCACAATGCACAAACCCTAATAGACATCTGCTAAACAAAGCAATACTGTCTCACAATAAAAACAGACATGGCATTAAACCTTCTCTGCTCTTGAAACTCACATTCATTGAAGCACTGAAACCCACACCACATCCAAAGAAAATGCATCTGGCCAGTGGTGGATAAAGATGATCTTCGGGCTGTTTTCAAATCACTGGCCCCTTGCACATAAAACAAGAAATATACATGTGTTCTTTTCTTTGCTACACCTTCCTGACTTAAATTATATTGCTTGTATAATACAGCACATTTGTTAGACTTAAGTTGGAGTACATTTTAAATTTATTGTTTAAACATTTTTCCAGTAGGCAATGAAACAAACTGCATGAACCAATAATGACAAAACTGCCCTATTCAGAACACTTCCATGATAAAAATCTACTTACACACACACACACACACACACACGAACACACATATATATACTACACATAAACAGAATGACAGTAATGTATGCCATAGGCATCTTGAACAGCTTCTCACACAATTTCAGGGTTTTTTTTTGGGGGGGGGGGGGGCAAAAGACCAAAAACCAGGGACACATTTTAAACATTGCTTGTATAAATTTGGAAAGCTGCTTGAATAAAATGTTGTGTTGCCACAATGCATTTCACTGCCAAGTCCTGAACCCAGGACTCTGTGCACTATAGTCAGAACAACATGCAAAATCAGCAGTCTCCTGAAAGACAGGAAGACTGAAACTTAACACACACACACACACTAGTACTTTCTCCATGCAGCTCGCAGCAGGGATAAACTCCGTCCATCCTTGTTTCTGCTGAATAAACTATTCAGTCTGTTCTCCGTGCAGCTCACAGCAGGGATAAACGCTGTCCATTCTTGTATAAACTCCATTCTCATTTCATTTCTAAAGTCCCTAACTCTCACCCCTGCACAAAAACTCCGTTCTTGTTTCTAAAGTCCCTAACACTCTCGTTTCTGTAGAAACTTGTCTTGCAGATAGATCCATGCAGTCCCATTCTCTCGCAGCTGCAGTTGTTGCATTCAAACAGCCGGAAATGTGTGGACATCAGCCCTTGAGCTCAATTCCGACAGGCTGGTGGAGCTGACGTCATCGCAAAAAGGGTTCCAAAAAACCCAAACACACACAAAACTACTGACACTAAGCTGAGTGAGGGGAGGGGAGGGAATAAACTACAGGAATACTACTTACTAAAAACTGTGTTAGAAAAAAACTACATCATCAAAAACCTAAACTACTTAAAGTAGAAGAAAAGCACTTTACTCGCTACAGCCAGGGGACACTCATCTGCACAGGAAGCAAGGCAAATGAGATCTGGTGGCTAGAGGGCAGCGGGGCATCATGGGAGAGGGAGGAGCTAGAGCCTTGGATCCATCTGTTGAATGTTGCCGGCTTGGATCCTATGTCAGATCCTAGATCCTATGGTAATGAAGACATGGATAACATCAGATCATTATTTATCAAGTCCATGATTATTCTTTCCATAGCCTTACACAGAAGGCTAGTCAAACTTACAAGACTAATTTCCTGGGTCAGTAGACAGTCCCCCTTTATGCAGAGGGATAACTGTTGCTGTCCTCCACTATATTGGGATAAGGCCAGTATGGAAGATGTGGTTAAATAGACATCTTAAAGGCCTGATAAGTCCTGACTTAAACTGTTTAAGTGAAAACATGGCATATCATCAGGCCTCATTGAAGCTGTTTTTATAGCTTTAGAGAGTGCAGTGGCAACCTGTTCTTTGGTGATAACTGGCTGGGTAGTGGTGGAGGTTATTTCTTGGGGGAGAACTGGAGGTGAAATCTGAGATGAATTTGTGGGCCAGGAGATTTGCTATATCTTCTGGCTGAGTACAGGTGATGCCATCTACAACTAATTCCGCATACTGCTGGGTGTTAGCCTTAAGACTGAGGACATAACCGAAAAATGCCTTATGGTTATCCTTAGCTTTGGAGGCTACTTTTACCTCAAAGTCAGCTTTCAGAGACTTGATTAATTCCCTGATTCACTTGTTCAGACTGATGAGGGACATTTTGCTCTTTTATGCACATTCCCTCTTACTTCTCGACACAATATTCTTTCTTTTGTTGTACAACCTAATACCAGGGGTCCTCCAGGTGTGGCTTGTTTTTGCGGTTTGAACTGGGTTTATTTTGGTCTGCTGCTGCCATTTCTATCCAGTTGTTTATATGGTTGTATAGGGCATTTGTGTATGCTTCTGCATAGGTTTCTGTGTTTTCTGGATTTGGAGGAAGCTTGGAAACTACAAAATACCCAGAAATGAGATCCACAAACATCCAGATGGAATGAAGCCTTTAATGTAAAAGTTTTGCACCAAAATAAAAGCAATTCCACAACTGTAAAAACAAGTAGCACCAAATAGTTCCTCGGAAAAAGTGCTTTTGTCTTGTTACTATCAAGACTTCTTCAGATAAATAAAGCATTAAACACACCATGTTTAAAACCTCCTCCATAAATGTTAGTTATTACTAACTAATCATGGATAGTGTTACAAGCCACGCCCTTCATTTTAACATTCCTATCTGTTCCTTAATTTTATATACATAATACATTTAAGGTATACAATGATGAAATACACTTATTCTTCCCTTTATATTTTCTAAAAAAAACTTTACATTACCACATAAAAATCATCTTATTTTATCTTTCTAAAGATTTTAACCTTAAAACTAACAATGATGAACATATTAATAACAATGGCCAGAACCCATACACACATCTCAATGTGAGTGAAGGGGTACAAGTGGATGGTATTTTTTAGATCAAGAAGAATATTTGCAATTGCGGAGATCAGAAAGGCTAAAAGGGAAGTTCAATGTAAACCAAATGAACGACCCATCCACAGCAGCGAAGAACCAATAGAACCATCACTACGGGCCGAGACAGAGGAAATAGATGAACCAACACTAAGGGCGAAGCGGTCAGCTTTGAACAGTGAGAACATGAAGAACTTCATAGAAAAGTGGGGTCACAATTCAGGAGGTGGATTTATTGACAATGGAGCTGTAGATAACATGGTGGCAGACACATTGAGACAACCCATGACAAGCGCTTTTATTGGAAGTAAAGAGCAAGTAAGGATCAGAACGTTGAAATAGAGATAGGTGTTATGTCCATTAACAGATGTTAACAATAACATAAATGTGGGCCCGGATTTGGCATCGAGCATGGAGAACAATAATGATTCGAACTTCAATAATTCAATAGATGGACTGATAAATATCATAATGAATAATGATAAGGACTTTAAAACATTTAATTACACAGATATAGTAGCAACTAATACTGTAGTGGAAATTATGTCAAAAGGCCTAAACTTTGTAGTTACAAAACATGCGGACATTGCACAGCTGTTAATTTATTTTAAATTATACATTAGAAAGTTGAATTTCAAATTATTATTTGATGATGGGATAGTGGTTGTTACATGTCTTAAGACTCGGAGTACCTTTAATCCCCCAAAACACTATACACTACAAATATATGAGAAAATATGTGAAAACTATTTCAGGTTCATAAACAAAAGACATGGTAACAGCAAATTTAACATTACAAAAGTGGATTTAGAAGAAAGAGAACACATTAAAAGAATGAATGTCCATTTTATGAAAGAGCACACTGTGTGTATTATCCCAACCTGGCCATGAGAAAGCAACCTAGACATTTAATAGTAAAGATGCAATCCTATCAGCAGAAGGAGTTTATTCTGACAAAACCATGGCAGAAGGACAAAGTACTAAAAGTGGAAAACACCAGAGAGTTTGTGGAAAATGATTATTCACTGTACACCAGGCAGAAGAGAAGTAAATTTATTCCACTAATCAGAGAATGTTGAGAAGCAGGCATGAGATTCAAACTGCCATATCCAGCTATCTTCAACTATTATTTCCTGGAGAGAGAAAATAGTTTGAGGAAGTACATGCTACGGAAAAAAATATGAAAGTTTGTCCAATAAAAAGTGAGCTGTAAAAAAGAAGGAGATTCTGCTTATTGTTCTTCTGGTAATAAAGACCATAGAGAGACTTTTCCAATGAAATATTTTCCAGTGTTTCAAGGGAAAATGCTAGAGAGAGGGGAAAAAGCACAAGAGTTGACAGAAGAATTGAAAGTATGCTGGAAATAAAGAACAGACAGGGTATGGGAGAAGGAAATGAACATGAATACAGCGAGAAAATCTGGAAAATGTTGCCTTTCTTGGACTTTATTAAACTTGTAGGGGAATCTAAAGTATATGCCCTGATTCATGCCACTAATGTTTGGAGGAAAAAAATCAGTAACTTGGAAATTGACAAATGAAGGATTACAAAGCAATAATTATATCTGTGAAATATGACAGAAGAAGGAAGTCTGGAAATATTGGACTTTGTTGGACTCTGTTAAACTTCCAGGGGACTCTAAAGCATATGCCCTACTTCATGGCATTAATGTTTGGAAAAATAGTCAGGAGGGGGGAAGAGGAGGGAGAAAGTTAACTGTTAAGTAAAACAAGATTTTTTCTTAATACTACTATCTAAATTGTGAATGATTTTCTTTGCATGTTAAGAACAACTGAAAAAAAATACTTTACCAAGTGTAATGGGGATACTAATGTAAATAAGTCCTCCTGTTTTTTTTTTTTTTTATTTTATTTTTGTTTCTTTCTCCTTTCTTCTTTTTCTCTTTCTTCTCACTCAGTTAAAAAAAATGTAGGCCCCGCAATGAAAAAAAAAAGACCTGGTAAAAAGAGCATGACAAAAGAAAAATTAAGAGTGCTTTTTCTCAATTTTGCATGGGACAATGACTAGGTTAAGGCCATAAGAATATCGAGTATTGTAAGGCTTTTTTTTCTAGTAAACAGCTTTATGTCGGGTTCTCGTGTCTCTAGCAGATGATCTAATAAAGAGAAATAACTTGGAGAAAATGTTTTCTGAAAGCATTTAAGTATTTTCCCAGCTGAGAGAACAATAAAAATAAGACAAAATCAGACAGCACTTAATAGAACTACAGGCTATACCATGCATCTTAGCATGGATAACCTTTCTTTTAGGTTAGCTCGCGTCTATGTGCGTAGCTGTCAGTTTGGAACATGTGTTCCTACTAGGAGGGTAAAACTTCAGTATTTGAAGATATACATAGGTTTTAGGGGGGTAATGAATGTGTGTGTGTGTGTTTGAGGGTTTCAATAAAACAAAAAGTTCTGTAAGCTGTGACACAGGCTCAAATGGAGAGGACAACAAACAACTGTATAGAAGATTACCAACTTGCCAAACAGTACATGTATGTTGCACAAAAGTTGAAACCAGACATTTAACAAAAAAGATGTTATACATAAAAGTTGGAATAATAATCTCTCATGAATATGATGCTTTTTATAATGTCTTTAAACATTAATGGTCTCACAGATCAATACAAAAAAAATGAGTAGTGATCTATAATAAAGATGCAGAGTGCAAATAGCTATGCTCCTGGAGACACAGTTGGAAAGAAATGACCACGTGAATTTGATATAGAATGTTTTTCACGATGGTTATTCAACGGAATACCTGGGACAAAGGAAAAGAAAAGTACTTATTTAATTGTAAGAGAAGCTCCAATAGTGATAGAAGAGGAAAAAAGGTAATAATGGTAGACATGTAGTACTAAAGGACTGCTGGCAAGGGAGGCAAATTACACTGGCATGTATTTATATTTCACCTAAAACTGCTACAATGGAGCTTAAGAAAATTCTAGGAGAAATAATCAGTTTCCAACAGGGCATATTACTTTTAGGTGGGGATTAGAATTTGATTTGCAGCAGAGATGATGTGTTTGGAGGGGTCCAGAATGGGAAAATATAAGAAAGGATGGTAGGTTTTGATGACATTTATAAAAATATTTGGCATGGACGATGTAAATTCAGTAGGAGGAGTTTAGAGTGAATTTACATATTATTCCCCAAGATACTAAAATTGGGCTGGGCTAGACAGAGCTTTCATTTCACAAGAACAAGTACATTTAAATGAGAGTTTCAATATGCATCCAATAACTATTTCAGATCATGCACCAATAATAACAAATAAAATGCAGGATAATGAACTAAAAATGAGACACTGGTGCTTTCCCACCTATGTTGTGAAGAGAGGAATGTAATGAATGTGTAGTGGAAATTATTCAAGGTTTAGAAAAGAAGACAGAAATTCTTCTGAAAATATAGCTAGGGAGTGCAATAATATTAAAGAGGAGTTTAAAAATAGGATGGAAATAAAAAAGACATATATGGTTGAGAAGCAACAAGAATTATTTAGAGGGACTGACAAATGTTAAAGTATTGCAGAATAGGGGGACTCTCACAGAACAAGAAGAGGAGCAATTGCAGAGTGGTAAGCAGAAAATAAAGGAATACTTTGATAATATGCATGAGTTATGAAAGGCTGCTGTTAAAGCAACTGTTTTTTGATAAGGGCAGAGCACAAAAACCTTTAAAGCAGCAACTCAAGCAACAGAAAGTAGAAAGGTTTACTGCAAAGCTTATGGAGCCTATAACACGGAAGATAACAAGAAATCCTGTAGAGGTACTAGAAATATTTCAGAAATTTTATGAAAGTCTGTATAAATTAGAAAAACATGGAGATCAAGAAAAGGTACAAGTGGAAATGTTTATAGAAAAATTAAATATGCCAAGATTAGAGGTAAATGAGGCTTAATTACAAATAGAGTAGGAGGAGATGAGATAAAAATGGCAATGTATAACCAACCAACAGGAAAGTTCCCAAGAACAGATGGTATTTCTGTGAAGTTTGGAAGCTAGAAGAGAAAAAAATGATAAAGACCTGGAACATTTTGTTTAACAATATATTAAGAGGAGAGGCACCAACTTCTTAGAAGAAAGCGGTGGTGGCTGCAAGACCTAAAGAGGCTAAAGACCCATCAGATCCAGCTTCATACAGGCCCATTTCAGTCCTACACCATGATTATAAAGTGTTCATGATTATACTGACTAAAGAATGGCAAAGATGATGCAAAAAGTGATAGACATGGATCAATTTGGTTTTGTGGAGGGGAGGCAAACATTTGACAACATTAACAGAGATGTGGGGAAACCAAGAAAAAGTACAAAGGGGAAATATTTATGGAACACTTAAATATGCCAAGGTTAGAGGTACTTTAGTCTCAACAATTAACAGTTGAGATAGGAGGAGATGAGATAAAAACAGGAAAGTCCCCAGGAATATATGGTTTTCTCGTGGAAGTTTGGAAGCAATGAGGGAAGAAAGTGATAAAGATCTGGAAGGTTTTGTTTAACAGTACTTTAAAAAGGAGGGGAGGCACCAACATCCTGGAAAAAAAAGTTGTGATGGCTGTAATACCTAAAGACGGATCACATCCAGCTTCATATAGGCCGTTTTCGTTTTAAACCATGACTATAAAGTGTCTGTCTATAATGGCTAAAAGAATGGCAAAAGGTGTTACCAAAGTGTATAGATATAGATTAGTGCAGTTTTGTGGAAAGAAGGCAAGCATTTGACACCATTAATAGAATAGTGATGATAGAGAGGGAATCAGAATATACCAAAATAGCACTGATATTGGTGTGTCTTGATGCAGAGAGAGCATTTGACAGAATAAGCTGGGACTTTATGAACAGGGCATTGGAAGCATTTGCATTCCCTGATAAAATTATAAGGTTGATAAGAAGGATATATGAGGAATTGGAGGTGAAAATTAAAGGGGATTGGTTCCTTTCTGGTAATTTCTGTTTGAGCAGAGGAGGCAGGCAGGGGTGTCCTCTTTCTCCTTTATTTACTCTATAATTAGAACCATTGACAAAGAAAATAAGAGACTCAGAAATTCAAGAATAGAATTGGTATGGTGGTCAGAAAAGCAGGCTCTATTTGCAGTTGATATTTTATACACATAAAACCAGAAAAGGGTATTTCGATGTTGTGGACCACTTTGAGGCAGTTTCACATCTTTTCACGATACAGAATTAGTGAAGCTAAAACAAAGGCAACTGCTGTAAATTATGTACTCACACACAAATTTGTTCAGCAATATCCAGATTTATGGGACATGATAAAAATGACGTACTTAGGAGTATAGATTTTAAAAAATTCTGGTGTAGCAGCTAAGGATATGTGGGAAGACACTAAACAAAAAATACAAAAACTGAGAAATTGGAAGCTCTGTTATATGGATATGGATACCAAGATACAAGCACTTAAAATGTTGTAGCTCCTTTAGTTTTATACACAGGTCAGACATATTTTTATCAACCAGAGGAAAAGTTGAAGATAGCAATTAATAAACAGTTGAAGGATTTTATCTGTGAGGGGAATATGGCAAGAGTCAAGAGGGATAAGCAGATTCTTCCAAATGAGCAAGGCAGTTTGGGATTACATAACATGAAGGGGTATTTCACAGCTATACGGTTAAGGCTCCTACATACAGCACAAGCAGAAACCTACAATTCAAAGTAGAAAGGGATGATGTTTAAATGGTGGAAGCTCATGAAACAAGGAGAGACTGGGATTCTGGATGCAGATCCTTAAAGAGATTAACAAAAACTGTGCAGGGTAGAGATAGTCTTTCCTATCAAGGACTGATATCAGACTATAGTGAAACAGAAACAAATAGGGAGATCCTAAGTGAAAGACCAGCACTGGTAGAGTTTTTAGTAGAATCTACAACAGAAAACTGCTGTTGAAAAAGGAAGAATTAGTAAAGCATACAAAATATTGCATGATAACTATAAGAATCAATCAGAGGACGCTAGAAAGGATTGGGAAGAGAGACTGGATAACAATTCACAAACAAACAATGGGGAATATATGTATGTCTTCCAAATATGCACCCTAGTCCAGAATATTTAGGATCTTTGTTTGGAAGTGTTTACATAGATATTTTTATACCCAAGTAGACTCCAAAGATTTTTTTTTCCTCAGGTAGACAGCAAATGTTGGAGGTGTGATAAGGACGAAATAGGTAAATGGGAACATATTTTTGGGAGTGTAATGAGTTGGCAGACTTTAATGATTTCCTGCAGACTAGTCTGTGAGAGATACTGGCAAGCAAATTGGTGTAACTAAAGAAATGATACTTTTGAGCTATGCTATAGAATCAGAATTGCCTAGACATAGTAAGGCCTTGCTGGGTCTAAATTATGATGGCTGCCAAAAAAGCAATTACTAGAAAATGGAAATCAAAATCTAAACCAACTTTACTAGAAATAGTAAATACAGTAAAAGATAAAACAACTGGAATTTGGATCTTTAGAAAAGGGTAGGACAAATGTTAATTCTGGGAACAACACATGCACAGGTGGAGCGGGGTTTAAAAGAAGCAGGATTTGAATGAACTATGTAATATTTTACTGACAATGACTGAATAGAAAATAAAGTGATGTACAATGTTTGCAACTAAATTTATGTCAATATGTTTTTTTTTCATTTATACAAATGTACAAGAATCTATGTCGTATATAATAATTTAATAAAGATGTTTCTTGTTTAAAACAAAATTGCTTGATATGGAAGGCAATCTCTAGCCTGCAGTCCAAATAAATTCTTGACCTCTTCCCATTCTAATATCTTTCCCTCTCTAATTATTTGCTCCCAATACCTTGTTTCTTTTGCCAGTTTTCTCAGACAAATTCAAGCCCCTTTTTGCCTACTGTCTGTATCCTTAACTGCAGTAATCCCTGTTGTTAGAATCTCATTTTTCCATTCCTGTGTTGGCTTAGTTCTTAGGAGTACTTTTTGCTACTTTATGAATAGAATATTCTGTAAAGTTATTGTTATTCTCCTTGAGGATCTACATCCAAAATCCCAGTCTCTCCTTATTTTTTGAGATTTCTCCCTGTTTTGTCATCTTCCCCTTCCACTTTGAATTATTATGACTATTTAAAGTTCAATACAAATCAACTAGCCTGGAAACCTTCTGCCATCAGCAAGAATCAGTAAACTAATTACTAAAAAACTCACTAATTTAATACTAAAAATCAGAGCAAGCAGTATCAGTACACTCAATATTAAGTAATTTTATCAAAGGTCTTTTAGCTTGGTGAGTACTTTAAGGGGAGGGACATTGTAAACGGATACTTGTGTTTATTGTCAACAGCCAGTACATATGGGGAGACGGAGGGAGGGAATTATGTTGTCAAATTATCATAAAGGACAGGCAACAATAGATATACTGGGATTATGAACATAACTACAACAGGGTGGGTTTGAGGGGAAAAAGTTTTTCCTCTAGGTCTGTGCTGAGTGGCAAGTCCCGAACTAGTCTCACATACACTCAGTATACAACTCTTCAGTTTTGAAGAGAGACTTTAGATGATTTAAATGGTTATTTTTACCAAAGATACTCACCATAATACAGGTCACAGTTGTATCTCTTAAGAGATTATTCAGTTTGTGCATGTAAGGTGTGTATCTTTCTTGACTGCAGATGTTGCTGCCCTCTTTGCTTAAAGCAAAAGATGACCTCAAGCTTGCAAAAAAACAGTTCATTACTGAATGTGACATAGATGGGGATGCAAATTAACACATTCAAATCAGAAGTTATGGTGCATTTTTAGAACAGACTTTAGATGAGAGGGTGTAGATGCCTTAAACGGTGTAGCATAAGTACCTTGGAGTCTTGTTCACAAGGAAAGGAACACAGACTAGGAGACTGAGCACTGCATGGGTGCAATAGTGACAATACTCCAGGTGTTGTACTAGACTGTGGTGGAGAAATAAGAAGTGGGTCATAAGACAAAACTTTCATTTTTTTTCATACTTAGTCCCAGCAGCCTGCCATATCATCAGCCCACTTCTTGGGCAAGCAGTCTAATTGTTCATTATCACTGGTGCAAGGATAAATTTAAATATACTGTCAAACAAAACATCAGGAGTGTGTACAATTGGTTTAGCATTAAGAAACAGGACTTGTAACTGGCTGACCACGAATAACATTCTCACCTCCACAAGGAACATTGCCCTCTTGCAATACCATCCCAACCCCAATTAAAACCAGGGGAAATATCAGTTACCCAGCATATCCCCTTTACTCCTCTCCCTCTCTGGCTAACAAAGCTCTCAATTTGCTGATCTATCTATATCCCGTCCTCACCTAGGGTCACAAGCTCTGGACAGGGACCAAAAGGATTGAGCCTTCAGACACATGTGGAAGAAAACAGTTTCCTTCTCAGGGCAACCAGGCCTATTCTTCATAATAAAGTAAAAAGACTGGCAGTATGGGAGGATCTCTCTAAAAAAATCCATTGCACTTTTAGGTCGACAGGAGTCAATTAAAATGGTCTGGACACCTAATAAAGATGCCACCTGACCACATCTAGTATGTGGTGTACTACGTATGACATAGTATAAGACCTCAACACAAACCAAGGAGATACTTAAGGGATTATCTCCATTAATTTGCCTCAGAATGGAGGAGGATCCCAAAAGATTAACGAGAGACTAGGGCCGAGTCAGGGAAGTTTGGCGATATCTTACTCATCTTGTAACTACAGCAACCCTCACTAGGACAAGCAGTTAAGATGGATGAATGGATGAACATATTGTCATAAGATAAGTGATTTCAGAACTTCCAAGATGGCTGCGTACTGAACAACAGCTAAACTTCTGCTCTCCAACATGGTGGAAAAAGAAACTGACAGATAAGGGTCAATAACTCTGCCACTTTTATTAAATTCAGTTACTGGCTAGTAAGTACACTGTCTGGATGCCAGCAAAGAAGAAACTAACAGAGCCTGGAAAAAATCAACTAGAAAAGGTGAATAGAAAACATTGACTGGAAAGAATCCTTCAACTGTTTAACAAAAATCAATTCAAGCTCCAGCTTTGGTGCAAGATGTGGTTTCCAGTATTCTAGAGGGAAAAAGAAGTTAAATGTGCACAGAGCTGATTAAAAGAAATGAAACGCTGAAGGACTAAATTGACTCAAATAACAAAAGACTAGAAAAAATGGAGAAACTTTAAAACAGATATTTAGATGAACTGATAAAACTGCAAAAATCAGAGAATGAAATGAAGAAAAGGCTGGCTGAGTATGAGACTGCTTAAGAAGATACATTTCAAAAAAGCATAGAATTAGTGGACATAGTATATATGGAAAACCTGAGATTTTCTTCTGTACCAAAGAAAAGGCTATATTAATTTTATGAAGGCACAGACATGCAACCGGACTGGTACTCTACAGTAGGATTTGTTAACTGAAAGGGCACATTGTGTGTATGTTCCAAACTTGGTCATAAGAAAGCAGCCAAGATCTATATTAGTTAAGATGCAAACCTACCAGCAAAAAAGAGTTGATCCTAACAAAACTATGGCAGAAGGTCAAAATATCAAAAGTTGGAGACAGCAGAGTGTTTGTGGAAAATGATTATTCACTCTATACCTGGAAGAAGAAATGAAAATTTATTCCAACAATCAAGACATGACAGAGGCAGATGTGGGAGTCAAGCTGCTGCACTCAGCCGTCTTCAGAATATTTTTTTTCCTGAAGGATCCAAGTCATTTTTAAGCAGAAAAGGCTAAGGAGGAAATAGAAAAGTCTGTTCAAGACAAAACGAGCCATCAAGCAGAAGGGGACATTGCTTACCAATCGTCTGATAATAAAGCCCATAAAAAGACGTTGTCAGTGAAATCTTTTTCAGTGTTCCAAAGGAAATGCTTGACAGACAGAGAAAAGCACAGGAGCTGACTAGAAGAACTGAGAGTACCTTGGAAATGAACCAGAGTCTGGAATTGGAAGATGAATATGAAAAGGAAGACCACCAACTTGGAAATTAGTGAATATATGTGAGATTACAAAGCATTACATTTGTGAAACATTGCTATACAAGAAAAAATGGAAAGAATGAACTTTTGTTGATTTTGTTAAACTCGTTGGAGGCTGATAGATTTTTTTGCCTCACTTCATGTCATTAATGTTTGGAAGGACACTAAGGGGAAGGGAAGAAAAAAAATGAACTCAAAGTAAAATAAATTTCTGTTCTTAACAGCATTTTTATAAAATATTTCATGTTATAAACCGCATGTTCTATATTAAAGCATTTCCAGACATTGCTGTATGTGATAAGCTGTGGTGGTGCAGTGGCAGCTGTGTCACCTCACAGCAAGAGGTTCTCTCGTTCGATTCTCGGCTGGAGTGCCTTGTGTGTGGAGTCAGCATGTCCTCCCCACGGTCGAGTGGCGTTCGAAAGACATGCGTGAATGTACGTGCCTTCGTTGAAGGTTGGGTGTCGAGCTGGCACCTCGGCACCATGAAAATCTACTGCCAATCATTAGCGGACTGGAGTTCCGCTGTGGCAACCCCTAACCGGGAAAAGCTGAAAGAACAACAAGCTGTATGTGATAAAGATAATAACGTAAACAGATGCTTTAAATTAAGAAGTGTAGGCATTACAATGCAAAAATAGGGAAAAGGAGGCTGAACAAAAGCACAATTATGTTAAATAGGTTTAGTACTGTGTTGGTGAAGGGGATAGGGGAGTACACAGATCATAATATATGTAGACCTGATATGTTTTCTTTTACATTTGCATAGGTGAGTGTCTGGATTAAGACCTTTGGCTTAATCTATTAACACGTTTTAAGTGCAAACAAGTGAATAGGTGAACACTAAATGTAATGAAAAGCTTTCCTTTAGCAATAAATGTTCACCATGACTTTAGAAGCCTGCAGCTGACGGCTATATTTTTCTAATGTTTCCATGGAGACAAACTGATGAAAGGCAATAAAAAAGAGCACTTTTTTTTAGGTTAAAAGTTAACTTCTGAAAGTATGCAAAATCTTCACATCTGGAAGGGGAATAAAAGAAAAACAATATCACACAGCAATTAGTGTAAGTAGGAGCACAGGCAGTAACAAGCGTCTTAGCTTGGATAACCTCAACTTTTGGTCAGATAATGCCTGTGTGTGCAGCTGTCTGTTTGGAATAATTGTTCCTTTTCAGAAGGTTAAACTTCATTATGTGAAGCTGCACATAACTGTGTATTTATATTAAGTTAAGAGGTTCTGGGAGTGTGTTTATTTATTTATTTACTTTTTTTTGTTTTTTTGAGGGTTTTTATTAAACAAAAAGTCATCCAAGATGTCACAGGTTCAAATGGAAAGGACAAGAGACAACTGTATAAAAGATCAACTTGCCAATCATTAGTTGCAGCATGTATCACAAAAGCTGGAAATATGAGAGAGAGACTGGACAACTAATTCACAAAGAAATAATGGGAGGACATATATATGGCTCCCACATATACAACAAAGTCTAGAAGATTTAGGATTTTTGTTTGAAGTATTTGCATAGGTATTTTATACCCCAAGAAGACTCCAAAGAATTTTTCCTCATTTAGATGGCAAATTCTGGAGGTGTGATGGAGAAGAAAGAGATAACTGGGATCATATGTGTAACGATTTGGCAGACATTAAAAATTCCCTACAAAGACTATTCTGTCATAAGTATTAGGTTAGCATATGGATGCAACTAAGAAACAGTTTTTGACCTAGGATACAGGATCTGAATTGTCTGCCAATTACTAGAAAATGGAAATAAACGCCTAAACCATGCGTATTTGAACTAGTGAATACTGCAAAGTTGATAAAAGAACTGCAAGTGGGATCTTTAGCAAAGGGCAGCATGAAATTACATAAAAATGGAAATTGTAGGAATAATACAAGCAGAAAAATGTTTTGGAGGAGGAATGAAAAAGTTAAGGCAGAAATTGACCAACTTATGTAATGTTGGATTGATTATATTGTACAGAAGAATATAAGTGATGTATAACGTTTGTAACTGTGAACATGCTCATATGGTGTTTTCTTTTT
This sequence comes from Protopterus annectens, assembly GCF_019279795.1. Taxonomy (NCBI): domain Eukaryota; kingdom Metazoa; phylum Chordata; order Ceratodontiformes; family Protopteridae; genus Protopterus; species Protopterus annectens. Next base: position 647,536,209 of record NC_056726.1, on the reverse strand, counting down.
ATATATAAATGTATGTTTACCTATGTCACAAATGATAATTGAATAAATGTGTTTAAAAAAAGATGAATGATTTAAAAGAATCAACGTGAACTTAAGTGCTAAATATCTTTTCCAATCTGACCTATGCTGCCTTTTGCTCCATAAATGTGATTTTGACTCATTTCTCTGTACAATGGTAAATCTTTGTATGCTGTGAAGTGCACATATGCCAAGTATGCAGCAAAATCAGCATGTTAAATAGTATATTTCATGGGTTATGATGTCAAAGCATGATATCTTGCTAACAAGTAATAAATCTGAAAAATATCTTCAAAATCAAACATTACTTTCTGCTGTCAGTTTACGAAGTGCAGCACAAAAAGGAAGAGCAACAAGATGCACACGTATTACAATATTTGACTAATGGCTGTAGCAAGAACTTTTATGATAAAAGGGAAATATTTAGAAAGATGCAGTAACTCAGTGAACAGCTGCTGATAAACATACTCAGTTTTAATAAAAGACAATTAGTCCCATTAAGTGAGATAAATAACAGAAAGAAAGCAAAAGTTGAATAACTTTCAACATGAAAATACTTGCTAAAATAAACAAATAAATAAATACATACTGGTTTTATCACCTCAGAGGCATTTTCACTTACAAAGTTAAGGAAGTGGAAGCTTACACTTTTATTTACTTATTTAAGAAGTGTTTCCATGTTTTCAACTTAGAAACTGTTGGTTCAATAGGCATCTGCTTCTACAGTATTAAATATTGCAGGCCCTAGGACTAAGTCCCAGTCAGAGCTTTTCCTTTCATACCCTGCCACTATTTAGATGTTGAACAAAAACTCTTCTGTTTTGTATTCTCAAGTAATATGCACTGTCACTGGATGTGTGCAGATTCTGATATCGGTTGCAGTCTACCTGTGTTGCATAGTTTCTCTGTACCCTCCCAAACCTATTGTACTTTTTGTTGTTAATGCTACCTGTGACGACCCACTACTGAACCAGTAATCAAGGAGCTTCAATCCTCACCACTAGCAACAGTGGGGGAAACTCACTGACAGGATGACAAGTAAACACACAGTACTTCCAGATGCAGCTCTCTGCATAAAGTGTTGTTTCCCTTAAGAGTACACAATCAGGGGGTGGTTTCTCCCTCTTCCTCCAGATACCCAATAAGACTCCCCATTGGCACAGCTATAGAGTTGAGATCTTAACTGAGTGACTAAGCCAAGACCTCCAGCACCCTCTCTGTCCAACCAGTGCTTCTTGTCCCTGCCCACGTAACTGACATACACACACTCTTTGAGGTTTAATTTACTTACACACACACACACACACACACACCTGGGAAAGGCTGGCACAGGTTTACTAGCTATGCCTCCTTCTGCCCAGACTATAAGGTAGTTTTCATTGCCACCACTCACTTCTTATCAGCTACTTTAGGGCCCTTAAAGGGTGCACAATCGTATTGTGTAATGTTAATAATATTAACACAAATGGTAGGTTAACCAAGAGCAAGGGTATTAGGAGTGGGCCACACAGTGTCACCAAATAAATATGCAAGTACTCTCAAAACTAAAATATCTCTATGCAGAAGAGCCACAATAAAGCTTTAAATATATTTAATAATAATTAATAAAAGAACAAAACAATACTAAATATATATTCACTGTGACATCAGAGTTCAAAACCACAAGAAATATTTAAAATAGCATTGCAGTACTGGCTCACACAAAGAAAAACATCTAAACTAAGCTTCAGTATATTCCTGACTGAATCCAAGAGAATTATACTATTTCCTAGAAACTTACTTTATTAGAGCAAGGGAGATGAGGTGAATGGATCTTCTAGTTGTTTTCAGGTCCAAGGCAGAATGCTCTGTCTCACTAACAGACTTATCACAATAATATCTCAAATATTACTGCTGTGATAGCTTGCAGAATGACATCATTTCTGTCATCTGACTTCTAGTTCCTAGGGCAAAACCCCCTAATGCTGAAAGCTGGTAGCATTTAGCATCTACCTGTAAAAATACTCCTACAAATTGCTTTTGCTCAGATCTTGGCAGGTGCTGGAAGTCATAAAACAACTGCATTCTTCCATGCTTTCAGAGGTAGTAATGAATTCACTCCAAATACAATGCAGAAAGCTTCCTTGTACACACTCTGTGTCTCTGTCTGTCTGTGAGATAGCTTATAAAGTAATTTACTTTCAGATATTTTTCTAAAGTTTGCTGGACTGAAGTTAACCCTCCAGTTTCCTCTGTTAACACATACATTTAAACAGTTACAATAGTGCAGGTACATTTCTGTTCTCTTCCAGTAGGGCACACTGTGGGTACATTTTAAGCACAAGCACTTTACAAAATATATTTTCAATATAAACATTTGTACAGAACAGTTTGATATACACATGTCATGCAGTTCTAATACAAGCATCTTATATAAATTAGTTTGATATTCACAAATGAAATATAATTATTTACAAAATTCAATCTAGCTGTGCTGGCATTATCTCCCTTCATTACACTACCTCTCTCCCACTGTGCACATTTATTTTGTCTCTTCCTTAAGATGCAGCCATTTAAATTCATTTAAAATGAAAATGAAGCTAAATTATTCTGAAAATTCTTCTAGAACTGCCAAATTCCATCTCATACTTTACTCCGTTTAATCCTGTTAAAGAACTTCTCACCTGCAAAGTGGCTGGTATCCTTTGAAAAGCATTAAACAATTCCAATATTAGTAGCTAGATTTGTACCACGTTGCAAGCCATCTAAACACAGATTCTGATGGCAGATAATGACCTCTTAGTGCATTCATTCTGCCCATTCATCAACCGGCTAAATAAATCAAAGGGCCCACGTAACAGTCTACTTTCCCAGATCTCTTATAACATCTTATTTGCATCCAGCATTTGGTAATTCCTTTACTACAGCTGACCTACTACCTTTACATGAAGGCTGTTCTAATAGTCTACCCCCCCTCCTATGGCATAATACTTCCATTTATCTCCAAAGCCATCCACACTGAAACTTCTATTCAAGTCCTCCTGTTGTTACACATCTCTGTCTTGAAGACTATACACTCTCAGACTTAAAATCTTGTAGTCTCCTTCATCTGACACTATACACATTAAGTTCTTTGCTCTTTACATGACTTCTTATGCTGGTCATGCATGGTTTCTGCTGCTGGTCTGAGATTTCCCTCTATCCCATTTAGCTCCTTGCAAGAAGTACAAAATAATACACACAAATGCTTAACAGCTATCTATAAAGATGAAAAAACTGTTAACTCTAATCTATTAATTATGTTTCTACTTAGCATGGGCGTAGCCAAGCATACTTTCTGTACTCTGCAGAGTACATTTTTCTGAATATCACTTAGAAATGTTTAGCTTTTCTGGACATAATATGTCTGTGATGGTCTAAATTAATGCTTTCAACAACAGGTACATAGCTTGCTTACAAAGAGGATTGCTAATCCAAAAATCAATATCTTTGGTAGATATAGAGGGAAAAAATGAAAATCATGCATGCTTTTACAAGCATTTGGGGGGGCAACATTTTGTGAGGTGTGCATTTTTTAGTGCTAGGTGGGAATGGGACAGCTATAAGAGATTGTGAGTACAAAATGGAATAAAATGGCTACACCACTGCTTCTTAGCATCTCAACACGTCGCTTGTCCTCTTGCTGATTTTTACCTGTTTACGATTAGTCACCTGAAACAGCAACCCTGATCCACAATTTATCAGAGCTAATGATTCTTCCTCAACTGTAAACCCTGTGTGCACGCATGTGCTTGTGTTTCTGAAATGGACCTTTCTCCATGTTGCCATCTTCAAATTATTAAGCTAACATTATCAAAGCACTTTACGGCCTCTTTATGTTTTGTGTTGCATACCTGCATGCTTTCCTTTCCAGATAAAATTCAAATACACTGGAAATAAACTAACACCTTTGGTACCCCAATGTTAATTGTCATTTACAACAGATTCCATTTACTAATACATTCTACAATCTGTTGACAGCCACCTTTTACCAACAGTACTATCCTAGTACCCATACTGAGCCAATCTGACATCTTCCTAAACACTTCTTGTGGTGCTACACAAAGTGCCAAGTCCTACAATGAAGACTAAATATAAAAAAGGCTACAGAAAAAGCATGTCTACAGTCAGATATGGCCTTCACACTTTTAAGTCAATTCTGGCAACCTGTTACTATTCCCTCTGCCTGATTAAATTTACCAAAAAAATCAGTCTGACAGGTTGCTCCACTGAAACAACTTCCATTCAACCAAACTTGCTTATTGATGTGTTCATGCCATGCTTCTTGTGAACTAAAAGATAAAAAAGCTAGGGAACAATACCTCCCAACTGTTTAAACGTTCACAGGAGATCCAGATTTTTGCCTTATATTTTTTGTCTCTTCATAGGTAATTGTTAGGCTAGCTGCCCTTGCAGGCCATTTTAAGCCCAGCCAATGTCCCTTTTTGTGCTCAAATTAGCCTATCACATTTGGATAGAGACTGGTCTTCATAGGAGGTTACTAGGCTATGGACCCGGAGGTTATTTCAAGCCTAGCTGTTACATCCCAATGTAATACCAGTGACACTCTAGTCATTACCCAGGACTGTATTTAGTAATGACTGCCCATGTCCAGGAGGACTGTTGGCGCTATCCCCAGTAAGAATTTACAGTGCCCCATCCACTCGTCCAGGTTCTTTTGAACAGTGTCATAGAGGTGCTCTGCTAAACATGAATTGGAAGCCTATTCCAAAGATGCATCAGCCACTGGGAGACAAATTTGTCCCTCCAGCAAGTCCTATTCAAGCCAGAGGCCATATTTGGGTCCCTGGAATGGGTGGCTCTAGTCCCATTTGATTTACAGATGTGCAACAAATTCAATAGGTTTGGGTCAGAGAATGCTCTGAAAGTCAATAAGTCTCTCCTAAGAAGTCTATACGATACTGAGTATAGTGACAGGGACTTAGTCTGTGTAAGGCATGTGCTTGAGTCCCTTGATCTTCTTTGTTAGAAACCTCTGAGGTCTCACCAATTGCTGCAGGTGCTTTGTGCGGTACATGCCAAAGGGGGCGTTATAAGCAACCCATGGTAGATAATTATATATTACCCCTAATGAGATAATTATATATTACCCCTAATGAGCATAACTCAGATCACGCCATAAATAATTTGAGGGGAGGCCATGCATGGGATACAGTATTTAAGTGCTGTTTCTGTACATTAGTAGTACATGGGGTAGTTCTCAGGTAAATTTTGTTTCCCATTCATAGATGACAGTTGTGCTTGAACACGGACAGTGATGGACTTTGTCTATTTCTCATATTTTGCAGTTTTCTGGCAAATGATTTTGGACTAAATTCACTAATGACAGACATTTGAGTTTCAGATTTCACATCCTTCAGAAAATGCATACTAAAGCAAACCATGTTATCCTATCAAAGTTTTAATTTTATTAGAGTGATGTCTAAAACATGTCCATTATTTTGGGCCCTTGTTGCCACATTATTTTTGGCTTTGTCCAACATTATTGTGCTATGAGATTAGGAAATAAATTCTATGTAGGTTATATAATCTAGTTTACTACCGTCATTACCCCAGTCTGTTCATCAGACACGCTCCTTCTGCTATGACTTAATGCTAATTTGGACGGTGGACTCCATGTCCCTCTGATAGTTATAATTCACATAAGTATATTATATATATATATATATAATTGACGAAGTATTCCTTCAGTAACTCAGTCATCTTCTGTACCTTTACAATAAAGTTAAAATTGATTGCTTACCATTCTGAACAAACTGATGAATCAGATTATCCTCCTGAATGGCATAAGATGCAAAGTTGCTACCAATATCGATGAATGTTGGAAGGGAACCTGTAGTAATGCCTTTAATTCTCTGCATGGTAGTAGTAGGTGGATCGGCTTTAAACTGATAAAGTCTGCTATTATGTGGCTGAGAGTTCACCACATTATGAAAGACTTCCATTTTATTCTCAAAAGGTTTGGGATTTTTATTATTGGGGTCATACTTTGCAAAATCAAATTTCAAAGCATCAATGACAAGTATTACCACCTTCTTGAATCTTTGCTCCATCCAGCAGACGCCTTCAACTTCTGTCACTTGCGAACCCAGGAAGTGCTGGTCCACACATGAACTCCGATTGTTAAGCTCCATTCGTACCAAAAGAAAACCACTCAGGAAAAGTGCAATCCCAGCATAAAACATAAGACATATCCATGCTACGAACAAAACTACTGGGACCTTCTTCATTATGTTTCCCAAGTAACCCAGCGTAACGTGCTGCTAAAACTCCACAAACGCACAGCAACAAGACCCGCCTTCTCCCCTACCTACCAGACCACACCCACGAGTGACGTTATGAATATCCGTAAGATGATCGTCAAGACGCATACGGATATTAGGAATATTCACATACCTCTCAAGTGTATCTCATTACGATAAACATACCTCATTTGCGGTCTTGAAAGAGTCACGTTTCTCAAAGTTCCACATTGAAAAATGACTTTTTTAATTGATATTCATGGTAAATACAAATTAATCATATTAATTCATTAAAATATCTTTTTTATTAGTAAAAGCAGCATATAACCATCCTATGACCTTACTGGTTGAAGTCGTTAGTAAGCCATGAGCACATGTTCCACATTTTACCGCCTAATGTTTCTCATTTTCAAGAGAGAAGGTTGAGCGCTATCTTAAGTATTATTTCTTACTTTTGTCGGGAGATAACGGAGAGTAGTCAAATTGCGGATATTTTCTTTTTAACCGCCTCTCAATGTGGTTTCGCATTTTGCGTGTCTGTTCTAAAGCTGGTGATTTTGAGACAAAAAAATGATGTTGGGTGTAATAAAGAAAATGCGTGTTAACTCACATTTTATTAGGGGGTTAAATTAACAGTGCTAAGATTTTAATAAGTGTTGCATTTATTCCTGGATCTATTCTTGATTCGTGAAGTAATAGACTGAGATATGTGTTGCATTTATCCATGTTTATTCCTAGATGTAGTCCTGATTCGTGAGGTAATAGACTGAGATATGTGTTGTTGGAAAGGTGTATATAGAGACGAGTGATGGATGATAGCACCAGTACAGGTTAGGGTCAGAAATGACGGAAAACGATACGCTAATTTGCTGAAAGCTGTTGAGCTTGCTGTTCCTCGTGCGAATATAAAGGTTGTTTTTTTTTTTTTTTGGGGGGGGGGGGGGGGTAAACACCTTTCAATTGTTTCTGACTTCATCCTCATAATTTTTTTAGTCCAGATATGAGGATCGGGATGCATACTAGCAAGCATTGACCACGGTGCCAAGTGAGTCGAGATGCAACTGCAGGGAGGCAGCAAGATTGCGCCCAACGCCCCCTTAAAAATTAATACCATTCAGTAATACGGAAAATAAAGTTCATTAGTAGCGGGTGTAACTCTCAACCTTCCATCTCCAAAATGAGGAACACTAACCCTAATAATGTGGAACACGTACGGCTTACTAACAACTTCAGCTAGGAAGGTCACAGGATGGTTAAAATACGCCGGTTTTACTTATAAAGATCTTTTAATGAATTAATATGATTTATTTCTATTTACCATTGATTTCACTTAAACACATTCCTAACACTGAATGTGTTACAGACCCTTTCAACGTGGAACTTCGAGGAACATTACTTTTTAAGACCCCAGATGAGGTACGTTCGTCGGAATGACGGCGGATACTAACTTGAGTGGCATATGTAGTAGTCGTTGAGGTTTCATTTAATTCCCATATGATATAACGCCATAAAGTGGCAGTAAGCTGTGACATCTTCTGATCGTTTCACGTCTTAAAATGTGGAAATATGCAGAAAACATTTGCAAACTGTAATGGATTGTCATAGCATTTCTCTAAAGCATGCTTCTCAATAGTCCAGATTTTTGCCGCTTATATTTGGTTTGTTCCTCGTAAAATTTGCAATTTTCTAGCAAATCAATTAGAACTGAAGTCATTAAATTATACTAAATAACACGTTTGAGTTTCACACCCTTTAGAAAATCCATAACATTGCAAAACCTGTTATTCTAACAATTTTCTAAGTTTATAGGGGCAATATTTAAAATCTGTCTCTATTTTCGGTATTTGTCCCCATTATTTTTGGCTTTGCACAGATTACTTGCATTAAGAGGTGTGATGGAAAGCATGCTTTGTAGCTGCCCTGTTCTGAGGAGGTATTTTAATCACAGGATTAACTAAAGTTTATCTTCATTTCCCCTATATGAAGCTAGAATGATCTGATCCTGTTTTGTAAGCCAGCGCTATACCTGCACTGCATTCCTCTCAGACTCAGTACAATAATTCTGGACAAAGCCAATAATAGTGGGATGACAATCGTATGTCCCCACTGTGGGCATACCACATAGGATAGTTAGGTTCACATAGTGCTACCTTATCCGCACCAACAACCAGTGGTGTGCCTGGTGCAGCATAACATGGCCGCCCACGCAGATTTAAAATATGTAGCATTCAGGCACGTGGCAGGGCTAGGTTATCACAGTGTTATGGTTAACCACTGTCTCTGCCCACAGGTGTTCTTTCCTGCAGTATTTACTGACTTCCATTCTTTGAAGGAGCTGCACCCCTAGCTAGGGATGTTCAAAGTCTCCAACCTTCCTATCTGAAGTCCATAATACCGGTCATATACACATGCCCACATTACAACCACATCTGCAGGAGCTATGTCCACTAGAACCCATCCTGCACATGTCCACTGCTTCTAGACACTTCCCCCATCCAGCAGTTACAACCACCTTGTTGACTGTATACTCTTAGGCATCTGATTAAGATAAAAATAATGATCACAGTGAAGTATAACAACTTGACATCACATTAGTCCTGCAAATCCAAAATAATGAGCAAATGACAGCAGTTAGTCATTTTCACCCACTGACAGCCTCCCACTCAGTAAAATTTGTTACTGTCTGTGTACATTTCAAATGTCTGACTGTTTGTTTGTGTCTTTCGGCTTTTCCCGGTTAGGGGTCGCCACAGCGGAACTCCGGTCCGCTAATGATTGGCAGTTGATTTTTACGTACCGGCTTGCCAGGCCTGACGCACAACCTTCAACGAAGGTACGCCCATTCACGCATGTCTCCACGCAGAAGACGCTCTAGCTGAGAATCGAACCGGACAGCATCTTACTGTGATGAAATAAAAAATAAAAGTGACAGTAATGATGCATTTACTGCTCTGTTTTACACAGTTAATCAGCCATACTAGTGCAACAACATTTAAACCTAAAAGCCATGCACTTGCTTGCCTGCTAGAATTAAAAAAAATCACAGCTTATGTCTGCTGTTACTTTTCCACCAGTGTAGCATTTTCCACCCCAGTCAAGTCCACTTTGACATAATTGGAAATTTGTTGAATTTCTGCTCCTTGCTCTCCCAACAGCTATGCAATGAATCAAGTAATGTGTGGATGGGATGGTGCAAAAAGCCTGCAAACTGAGTTGTCAGGATTGTGTGTGTGTGCGTCATTCCTCCCCCACAGTACCACAGCTGTAGCTGCTGTGAATGGGAGTCCCACAAGTTGTTTATTTATTTCAGCAGCATGAAAAAAAATGGCCTTCTTCTGCAAGTAGATCCACTGAAAACATGTCAAACGTTTCTGTTAATGCAGAAGCTTTAGCCATCCTTGTACCATCTCCATAAATCTACCACTGCAGAGAGTCAGAAAAGCAGTTTCTTGATTTTTCCTGAATAAAATTGTAGTAAATTATCCATATAACAGAATCTATATGGCTGGTGGTAAGGAATATTTTACAGGCTTATTTCACTTATTTATGTGTATACTCTTGTTTGTCGCTCTGGTTAACCAGTAAGTTAGGAGGATCAAGACTAACTCTGAGAGCAGAAATCAGCACTCTACTGTAAGACTTCAAAGGGCTGATGTCAGTGTGCACATGGAAAAGCTGCAAGTGGTGTTTTTGCCTTGTTTTAAAATTGTAGCCTGTTAATTTTTGATGTTTTTAGTAGTATTTAGGCAAATGTTGCTCTTTGTACAGTCACCCAACTGAATTCATTAATTACTGTGTTTCTGTGTGCTAAATCTTCCTTTCACCTTCTCTTTCTAACTCAATTTACAGCAATGTTTTATAGGTTCATAGGTGTGTACTAGGCTAACGGCCCTGGAGCCTACATAAGCCTAGCCCAAGAAGATTCCCTGGCATCATGCCGCCCAAAGTTAGTTCCCAGTACCCCGTCAAGCAAGACCACTGAAGTGAATCCCCAGGGTGAACTTCCTATTGCCCATCCACTCATCAAGATTTCTCTTAAAGAGGGCCAGTGAAGTGCTCTGCTTCATGTGAATGGGAAGTTTGTTCCAGAGTATGGGAAGTCTCTGGGTTAGGAAATTGTCCCTCCAGCATATTCTGTTTATTGTGGCAATAAAGTTTAGGTCCCTGCAGCGTGTGGCATGGAGGGATTGGGATTTCTTTAGGTGTAGCATATCTATCAGCTCTGGGTCAGACATGGCTTTGTAGGTCAAGCAGAGATCGCCACTAAGTAGGCGATAAGAGACAGAGTAAAGCTGGAGTTTTTTGAGTCTGTCCATATAGGGCATGTGTCTAAGGCCTAAGATCCTCATAGTGAGGTATTTTTGTGGCTTTTCCAGTTGTTGTAGGTGTCTAGTGAGGTACATACCAAATGCTGTTTTGTATTCTATAATACGTCTAATTAGGGATGAGTAGAGAAGGATTATGACCTCTTTCTTCCTGGATGAAAAACCTTTTGTAATGAGATGCGCCACATAGACGGACTTTCTGACTACAGTGGTAATGTGGTTATCAAAGGAGAGGTTGCTGTCAGCCTGTGTCCCCAGGTCTCTTATCATACCTTCGGTGTTTAGTGGACTACCGCCTATGTGGTAGTTCATGGGCACCGAATTTTTCCCAAAGGGAATGACAATGCACGTTTTGGCATTGAGCTTAAGGCCATGGATCTGGCACCAGTCATTGGTGTCAGTGAAGCCTTTTTGTAGAATGTCTACATCAGTTAGAGAATCAATAATGGCTCCCTGTTTGCAATCATCTGCGAACTTGGTTAGCCAGAGTCCCTTTGTGTTGGCTTGAACTTCAGAGAAGCAGATGCCAAACAGGAGAGGACCTAGGACCGATCCCTGTGGGACACCATTTGTAACTGATCGATAGTCAGATTTGGAGTCCGCTACTTTCACAGTGTGGGTTCTATCAGTGAGCCAGTTGGCAACCCATCTTATGACATAGGGGTTTATGCCTAGTTTAGTGAGTATATCTATGATTCCTGAGTGAGGGATTGTGTCGAAGGCCTTGGCAAGATCTAGGTAGGCTGCGTGAGTTACCTTGCCCTCATCCACAGCTCTGGTGACAGACTTGAAGAAGTCAATCAGGTTGAGCAGGCATGATCCACCTTTCAGCCAGTTTTAGCCAAGTATGTGGGCAGTCTGAGAGATAGTGATAATTCAGTGAGAGATGATAAATTGCTGCTATTTCTAGGATTAGATTTATTTATTTTTTTAATTGTTTATTAATTTCTAGGTTAGGATTATTGGTTGTAGCCCTAAGCTCTTTTTAATTGTTTGTTTAAATTCCTAGCTTAGTTATATTGTACTGACTGAAGCTCATTTGGTATATTTGCTACAAGAGTTCAGAGGACTAATATCAGAGCACACTTACTGGAAAAAGTGAAGTGCAACTTTGAAGCCAAAAATCAGGAAAATACTTTATTTCTTCTGCATATATTGCTGCCTGTTGGTATCTGGAAGGCAGTTTTAGTGGTGTTTAGTTCTGCTAATTTATTTAGTTTTCCTTGCTGGTAATTGAAGTGTTGTTTTTATACAATCGCCTGACTGAATTCATTAATTATTGTGCTGTTTCCATGTGCAGCATCTGTAGTTTTCACTCTTCCCTCCATTTTAACTGTTTCTGCCATTTTTAGTAGCATTTAAACATGTTTTGCTCACTTTATTTCATTATCCTTTCTGGAAATTGAAGTGTGGTGTCTGTACAGTTGCTTGACTGCATTCATTAACTACCAAGAATGTTGTACTGTGATAAACTTGCTGTTTTCTTTCTATTCTTACTATTTATAACTTAGTTACTGTTTGAAGCAACATTTTAATCAAATATATAGGCTGTCTATGTAAGAGATAGTTGGAGGATAAGTTGCTGCTGTTTCTAGGAAGTCAGCATTATTGGTTGGATCAAAAAGATTTTTTTGCATTGGTTTTTTGAAATTGTTAGCTTAGCTATATTGCACTCACTGAAGCTTGTTTTGGTGGCTTTGGTACAATACTTCAGATGGTTGATACCAGAGCACATATGCTGGAAAAGTTAAAAGTGGTGTTTTGATCTAATTTTAAAGTCAGAAGCCATGACAATACTTTATTTCTTGCTTGTATTGCCACCTGTTAATTGCTATTTTAGTGGTATTTAAATGAGTTTTGTTAATTTCATTTATAGGTTCTTAAATAAGTAATAGGCTAGTTGCTCTTGTAATGTGTTTTAAGATTAGCCAGCTTCCCTTAAGGGTGAGAATCAAACTTTGTACCTTGTGTTTGTGAGGTAAACACCTTAACCATTATCCCAACCTTTAACCCCTAGAAAATTGTATGTGGGTTTTGAACACACAGTCACGCACCTTTTACACATTACTGTTCTGGTGATTTAACCAGCTGAGCTACTCTACAATGCAATTTTGTTTTCTTTGCTGGAAATTAAAGTGTTGTTCCATGACCCAACTGAATTCATTAACAACTTTGTTGTTTCTCTGTGCTAAATCTACTGTTTTTCCTCCATTCTCTATTTTAAATGTTTCTGCTGCTTTTAGTATTATTTAAAATGTTTATTGTATGTTACTTGCAGGAATTGAAGTTTTCTGTTGTACAATTGCCTGACTGAATTAATAAATTATTGTGTCTGTCTGTGATCAATCTGTTGTTTTCCCCTCAGTTTTTACTATTTATTACATAGTTACTGTTACAACAGAGTTACAGCCAAGAGTGTGGGTGCAGTCTGATCAATAGTGATTATCCTGTAGGAGAGGATTAGCTGCTGCTCTTTGTATGAAGATAGCTTACTGCTCCAACCAATAATGCTGTTCTTTCATTGGCTTATTTAAATTTCTAGCGCAGCTAAACGCAGGCACTTTGAAATTTCACTACTCCCAAGCCTACTCAAATACATACCCATTAGCAGGCTGTGTTAAAGGTGCTACTTCTGTATTCAGGACCAAGTTAAGTTAGCACATCCAGTAATTACTTATTATACAACGACCCCCCCCATTAAATATTCAAAAACTCGCACGCTGTTTGGTCAGCGTGCACGTTGTAAATCAGAGTTATAGTAATGGAAAAAGGTCTGGTCGCCCGGACTTTTTCCATTACTATAATTCTTTTTTTTACAGCAATGGAGAACGCAAGATCTCCGTAGCTTCACACTGTCACGCTATGTTAAACGAGTTTAACATAGCGAGACAGCTTTAAAAAAGCAACGGAGATTCTCCGTTGCTTTTTTAAAGCTGTCACGCTATGTTAAACTCATTTAGCATAGCAAAACAGTTTTTAAAAAGCAACGGAGATCTTGCTTTCTCTGTTGCTTTTGCCCACAGCTCTGATGTACTGCGTAGGCATGCGCAGTACATCAGAACTGCAGCAGAATACCAGACAGCTGCGGAAGGGCAGCAAGGAGGCATTATACAATGCCGTTATTTAAGAAGAGTAATTATTTTTTTTCTTAAATAATGTCATTGTATAATAGCAATAACCCACTTCTGGGTGTGGGTAATGCTGGATTTACCCACGGTTGGCTTTGTTTGGTCACTCGGGCTTCGCCCTCATGACCAAACCACACCAACCATGGGTAAATCCAGCATTACCCACATCCAGGCGTGGGTTATTGCTATATTATACTACAACAGTTTATTGTACTCACTTCTTCTGTCTTTCTGCTTTTCCCAGTTAGGGGTCGCCACAGCAGAACTCCGGTCCGCTAATGATTGGCAGTAGATTTTTATGTGCTGGCTTGCTGGGCCTAACGCACAACCTTCAGCGAAGGAACGCCCTCCATGCATGTCGACACACAGAAGACTCTCTAACTGAGAATCGAATGTGCAACGTCTAACTGTGAGGCGACAACACTACCGCAGCACCACCACTGCAGTGTACTCACTAATATATAAAATTTTGTACTCAAAAGAATTTGTCAAGAAAAAGAAGCATTCAAACTTTGTACTCATTTCAATGTATACAAAATAAGCATCCAGAAAATCAAATACTGTACAAAAAGTCATTTATGTCCCTAATTTTCTACACTCTAAGCTGACCTTCATTTACTTTTATTTTCCACCAGTTGCCAGCTTTGCAGCATTTGGTATACTAAGGCAGTGTAGCAACTGCCTGATGCTCATGGACAATGAACTACTACTTACTCCATCACAAACTGCCTGTGAGAGATGCAAATAAGACAGAGGCATCACTCTCACAAAAAACACGGACTATGAACACTACACACCTCTATAGCACTCAAGACAAATACAAGGAAAATTGTCATATGCTGAAGATGTAAAAAAGTCACTGCCTAAGCCACCAAGGTCTAACAAGACTAGGTCTCACTGGAAATTAAAAAAAACATAACACATATTGCTACATCTATAACCAAGAGTCAACAAGAAAAAATTGCCTCAAACCAGGTACACTTAAAACCCTCTACCAATAAAAATATACTTGTGATTGGTGCCTTCATAGTAAGCCACATAGACTCTACTCTCACAAATCTTTACAAAAATAGGGTGATGATGAGTTGTCTTTCAGGTGCCAAGAACTCTGACATTTTTATTTATTTATTTATTTATTTAACATTTGTTTACCAGGAATGTCTGACTTGGAACAAAGCCAATTTTCAGCGGAGGCCTGGGGAGAAACGCTCAAGTGCCCTCAAGATGAGTAAATATGATCACAACATGGTGGTGGTGGTCTGTGTTGGTAAAAATTACCTGGTGCGCATAACCTTAAGGGATATCCTGAGAGACATTTCAGAGCTATCCGTTCATGTCACAAATTCAGGCAACACTCTGGTATTGAGCAGAATCCTACCTTTGCCAAAAATGATGCAGAGGTACAAGGAAAAGATGACTGATTTTGAGCTCATAGTTCTTGGTTCTCTGGATTAGTTCTTTGTTGGTGTGCTTTATTTGCAGAGTCTGTGTGTTTTCACAATGTTCATGTGGTTTTTGCTTTATAGTTTCATAGGTTAGGACTAGGATAACTGCCCTTGTGGGCCATTTTAAGCCTAGACAATTATCCCATGTGAGAATTAAACCCTGTACCATGTGTCAATAAGGTAAACACCTTAACCATTACATCATCATTCCACTAGGTTCTCCATCTCCTTCCCACATCCAAAATGGCAGACTGTTAGGTGAACTGGCAGTCATATATATTACTTACATGTATGGCTGTATGCACACATGCACATCCAGAAATGGAATGCATGCCTTCCTGAATTTGTTTTTCCCTTACTCCTCTCTTTCTCTCCTGCATCCCATGCCAGAATAGGCTGTAGCTACCCTGACAGGATCTATTTTCTGATACCAAAAATAACAGTTGCTAAATTTAGTACATTGTTTTCCTTGTATAGTTATTCATGCACATATTTATAGAATATGGGTTTTATCATATAGTACTGACTGAACAAAGTGGGTATTTATTTAGGATTGATTTTTTTTTGAGAATGAACTGTACACTTTGCACCTGAGACACATTTCCTAAGTGTATAGTGGCAACATTTGAAGAGATGTGTATATTTTTAAGGTGAGATGAGGAGAAGGGCAGTAACTTGAAAGAGCAGAGAAAGGAAATAATTACATACTTTTTTGTTTACTAGAGTCAGTAAGTACCATTCCAAAATTAATACTTTCCCTAAAACAGTCAGTGGAACAGTAGATTCTGTCAGTCCTGATATTGTTTCTTCCATTGCTGTATGCACCACTCAGCAATCATACCAGTTGCACTTTTAAATAAGCAAGACACTCCATTCCAACCTGTTGCTATAGCTTCCCAGTTTTGCTTTCAAAGTTTGGCACAGCAACTGTTATTCTTTAAATGGTGTGCTACAGTTATTTATTCTTTAATGTCTTTTTCTTACTGTGAGAAGTAGGCATAACAGACACTTGATTTCCTTCTGGTAATCTGGGACACACCTTACCACAGGATAAATGGGTGCCAGTCTATCACATTTTTGCAAGCCATGGTGATCAGGTCATGAAAATAGTCATAATGCAGCTTCACATATTACAACAAAATAGACAGTTTGTTTGTGTCTTTCGGCTTTTCCTGGTTAGGGGTCGCCACAGCAGAACTCCGGTCCGCTAATGATTGGCAGTAGATTTTTACGTACTGGCTTGCCGGGCCTAACGCAGAACTTTCAACGAAGGAACGCCCATTCACGCATGTCGCCACACAGAAGACGCTCTAACTGAGAATCGAACGGGCAACGTCTAACCGTGAGGCGACTACGATACCACAGCACCACCACCGCAGTACAACAAAATAGACAGAGACAACCAGAAATGAGCATTTTTGCAAGTGTATGCCCCCTCTCTCCTGCACCCTTTGATGCTTAGTATATGCTAACTTTGAAATTATGCAAATATGAAAAAAGGGAAACAGTTGTTAGTATGCAGTAATACCTCTTTACTCATGGTTGCTGGTAAGCAGTACTGTCTGTTTTACTTTCTCCATGTTTTCACAATGTCAGGGTCTGGAAGGAAACAGCCAAGTAGCAGTACTTGGTGAATAGGAATTGTAGTTACTTTCATCATGCAGCATGAAGGGTGCTTGATTACTGAACCTAGTGAATTTTTATGTGCTCATCGGGTCCACATTTGAGTGTCTTGTTCCCCCTACCAAAGTAAGTGTGTGTGTGGTTTGTAAATAAGCAAAACCTTCTTCAACCTGCTGTCATCAGCTTCCCCTGTATGTCTACACCCATGAAGGACAGTACTTTAAACAACTGAACCCTATGTTTCAGTACTAAATATATTTCACTTTCAAACTTTTCTTAAATTATGTAACACAATGTGTGCCAAGTGAGCAAAATGTGTGGCTCATGATTGAGGCTAGAAGTGTAATGCACAATGAAATCAAATGAAGTAGTGTTTACAATGTCTGTAGAGTGCAGAATACCATAAAGTATTATGTATGAATGCTGCCAGATGTCATGGAAGACTGTCTTCTTCCTGTAGTAAAAATGTTTTGAGTACCGACAGGAGTGATGTGTCTTGAGAAGTAAGCATTCACTAGAAAGGTGTCACCCAAGCCACTAATTTGTCTAGGCCATGGACCACACCTGGTGTGTATTCAGAGCAAAAGAGTAAACAAATCATGCCGTTCTGAACCAACTAACTATTGCAGGTTTGTGCTAGTAAAATTTGTAAAACTATGTAGTCACTACATTTAAATGGAGAGCTTCAACTTGCACAGCAGCAGATGGAAGAACAGCATTTGCACTGCTAAACTGATTTCATTATTTGTAATTTTGTCTGGTATTGTTCCACAGGTGCACTACACGTGGGACTTCAGTCTTTGATAATATAAGTAGTCTGTATATTGATTGACTTCAGTATAGATTGTCTTCAGTTATGGCACTTTGGAGATGAATGGTAAATAGGCATGGACTCTGTTCACACAACATGAACATGTTCAATATTAAAATTAAAAATAATAAAATGTTCAGTATTAAAATAAAACTAAATATGTATTCAGTGAACATGGGGTGGAAATGGTGGTACAGTACAGAAGCAGAAATGCAGCAAGCTAGTTTAGGTTGTTGTACTATATTGCAAATTAAGTGGCACTTGGTGCATATGAAGCATATTATACCATCAAAGTTTTCATTGCCATTGTGTTTCTCATATACTAGCTTTAGACAGTCTTTTAGTATCTTGTTTAAGCTTTGATTATTGTTGTGTATGATGTTTTTTTAGAGGGGGACTTACCTGGGTCTCTTCCAAAAATGGGTACCACCCTGCAGTGGCCGGCCAGCCTCGTCAACAAAACTTAAATACATAAAAGTGAATTATATTTAAAATTATGAAAAATATACACGTTATACAGGAATACAATACCTATTTTACCCTGACCCTAACCCAGGGATAACAAATCAGTAACCAAGGGAATTTGGGTGTATATCAAGAATAGATCTTCTTATCACTGATTTGCTGTTGTTGGATTGTTAGGTGATCTAAATTATGAAGATAAAAAATCATACAGCAAGTCAGTGTATGATCTATTTAGTACTTTCTTAACTAGTAGCGTTCTGTAGTTTGGCCAGTGGAGACAACTGCAACCTCAGGCCTTGTTACTTAGCTTTCATTGACCCCCTCCAGCCTTGCAGACCTGGTCATTTCTCCTAAGTCAAATTGAAATGAGTTTTGGACCATACACACACATCCCAAATATTAATGCATTTTATCAGGATTGTAACTTATTTCACTGTTTTTTAATTGTAATATTTAACATACTGTAACTTGCCTCTACAATTTAACGATATTATTTAAATAATTTCTGTAGCTGTTTTTGGAGCTTTTCTCCCTGGGCCTCCACTGAAAATGGGCCCTTGGCCCTGTGGACTTTCCTGGTCAACAAATGTCAGTCAATAATAAATAAAGGTGGGCATGTCTGGATCTATATCAAAATCTGCTCCTTCTGTCTTACGGAGTTATATGGTTGCATGATTTTCCCCCAAAAATGTAATAAACACCAGCATACAGCACATTCTGTCATCTGAGTTATTAGTCTCCTGTGGCCTATTTTGTTAGTTTTGGGCCTAAAAATGAATTGCTTAAATCAAAGTACACCATATCTGATTCTGTTCTTTCCAGTGTAATTGATTTGTGTTTCCTCATATGTCAGCAAGTATTGTTAAACTTAATGGCTTTAAAGGCTTTGAAGGACACTTGGGTTTTCTCCTGTGTCTTGGTCTTCAGCGTTATGAGGCATACTATAAGAGAAGAGGTGAAAGGTAAACCCCCATAACGACAAGGTAAGCTAAGAAATCAAAAGCACTTTTTCATGGATATATTATACTACTGCACTTATGGCTGACTGATAATTCTCACAATCACTGTTAATCTGTGTTCATAAATGGAAAGTTTTGGACCCTTGAAGCTCTAGCACAGCTTTTGACAACAAGGAAAGGGTGGGATAAAAGTACTAGAGAGGTTACTGCATGAGGGTCTGATTACACTGCTCATGACTTGGGTGTTCTTTTGTCATATTCATATATAAAACAATGTTTAATTTCTAACCCTCTTGCTTTGTGAGAACTAATTTATTTATCTAAAGCAGTAAAACAGAAGTTCAGTATTATCCACAGAACTATTGCATAAGTCATTACATATTTTTTATTTAACTTTATTGACTGGACTGGACATGTTTTATTTACAAGGAGAACCAAAGGTGGTATTTATTTTGATTACAAGAATTTGGCCAAACACCAAAGAGTATCTGTTATTTTTAATAAGCACTGTGGGATATTTTATAGCCACCTAAGTTACCATTAGCTTGGACAGACAAGATCTCAGATGATCACTGTATTCTACAAGTGTAGCATAGATGACATGGATATGAGCTTTGCCATGTGTTTTATTCCTTTAGTTTTTATTTGCTGAGTATAGAACTATGAGCAAGTGAACTTACCCCTCTGTCATCCCTGAAAATAGTTTTGTTACCTGGTTACAAATTAATAACTTTATAGAGAAAGTGTTTTATAAAATGGTAACATAAAGTATCTATGTTTTGTATTTCTTACGTACTTTAAATTAGAAGGCTTCTGACATAGAGAATTATGTCTGGGTCACTGATCGTAACCTGTTGAACTAAAATGAAATAAAATGGACTGTGCTGCAGTGCGCTACATTTTATGGCTTGATATACGCCTTTGGTTGAGACTTCTGGCTATGGTTGTATTCCACTCTTGGATTCTGTGGACCTAATAGTTTTGTTGTTGCTGCTTTCTTGTGGTTGCTTATTTAGTTATGCCACTGCCCACATTTCCTCTTGTGGTCTGTACAGGAGAAAATAAGACCCTTAACTGATCTTACTGGACTGTTTTTGGTGCAGTCTCAATCTTTTTCTAGCTCCATTGTTGTGTCTATATTTCGCTTCTGGGATTTACTCATGTTACTTTGTTTTTTGCTCTGGCTGGTTCAACATATCTAAATTCCTTCTGGGACTTCATAAGTTCCTGAACTCCGCCAACCATTTGTAGTTTTGATGTGCTTTTCTTCTGCCTTCTCAGTCTTTAATCTTGATCTTTAGATGGGAAATACAAGTCAATTGACTCACAAGGCCATTTACATCTTGCCAGTACTCACCCTCATGCTGGAGGAAACTTTAGTTTTGTCACCATTGCGTTCTGGCTTGCTTTGCTTCATGGATATGTTATTCTGAATTGGAGCGTGCCACTGCATGTTACATTTTGTCTTGCCATTTTTTTGGGCTTAGTGCTGCTGTCATACGTATGCCCTTTACCACTCTTTCAGCTGTGGTGGTGGTGTAGAGGGATAAAGCCCTGACTATATTCCAGGTGACCAAAGTTTGGCTAATGGCTGTGGCAATGGAGAAGATGATGGGGAGGATAGGTGTACCTATCCTGGGGGGAGGGTAGACAGAGCAGGCACAGTCACTCAGAGGAGGGGAACTGCTGCAGTACATGGCTTGAGGTGAGCTTTAGGCTCATCAGGCCGCTGTCTGATGGTAGCCTTCATTATTGAGTATACAGGAGTGTGTAGGGGAAGGCATTATGGATCCCCACAGTGACTTGGGTAGTTAGTGCCCCTAACCAGGAGTTGGGATTAGGACATATAAACTTCTTTATTGCCAGGATGTCGGCAAAGGCACAACCCTTATTTCATAATGAATCTGTTGCTTGTTTCTTTGCCAACAAGATTGCCACCATCAGATATGCTCTTCCACTAGACCCCATGACCAGTGCAGTGGCTTCACCCTTTCCTTTGACTAATTCTTGGCTGGTGTTTGACATATCTGTTTTTAAAGTATTCACTACTGTTATGTCTACTGTGTGATCAATGATTTTTTTTTTCCATCTGCCTTAAGAGGATATTTTTATCTCCACCTTCAAAAAAAAATCTTTGGATCCAAAATATTTTTGACAAATAGTACCAAATCTCTAACTTCCCCTTTTTAGGGAAAGTTATTGACAAGTTAATCTACAAACAACTTGAGACTCAGCTCATATTTAGTGGACTTGTGGACATCTTATAGTATGACTTTCACACTAGTCTTAGTATTGAGATAGCTCTTGTAAGCGTTGTTAATCTTATAGTAAGAAACCAATGACACCTAGTGTTGGTCCTCCTGGATCTCTCTGCAGCATTTAATACCATGGACTATGCCATTTTTGCTAGAACAATTACAAACTACTGTGGTACGTCTGCTATGGTCTTAGAGTGGTTCACTTCTTACCTCTCAGGCAGTATGCACAAGCTCTGCTCAGGGGTCAATTTATCTTCCCTGTACCTCCTGGAATGTGGATTAACAGAGGGATCTGCTAATGGGGTTTACCATACAGTAGTTATACTGATGACACGCAGATCTACTTTTCATTTCCTCATGAAGATATGGATTTATTCTCTAACTGAGGCCTTGGCAATTAGTGCTACTTTAAGAGATTCCTGTGATCATTTTTTGCCTAATTGTGCTATTTGCTGAGGCTAACACCTCAGTACCATGTGAAGACTTCAAAGATCTGGCACTACAAGCAGCTGACTGACTGGAGCTTTCAGGCTGTGAAAACTGAGAAATTGGTAAAATAAAGCCAGTACAAATTACAGGTTTGGGAAACATTCAGTTACTCGCTAGTAATTTCACTGCTTGGATGCCAGCAAAGAAATTATTTGGAGAAAGTAGAAGAAAATCAGTCGGAAAAATAAAGGAAAAAACTTTGGTTGGGAAGAACTTTGCAACTATTTAGAAAAAAAAAACAGTTTAGGTTTCAGCTTTAGTACAGAAGATGGCTTCTAGTGATTTAGAGGAAAAATAACATAAATACACTCAGAGATATTTAAAATAAGTGAAATACTGGAGGAATATATACAGTCAAGTGACAAAAGGCTAAAAACAGAAAAAGCTTTAAGATGCTATTCAGATGAGATGACAATATTGCAAAATTCAGAAGCTGAAATGAAAGAAAGATTGGCTGAACACGAGTCTTCCTAAGAAGAACTGTTAAAAAAAAATGGGATCAGGTGTCAGCTCTAATGAAATCCTCTTCACTTCACCTGTGAAAACTATCAAGAATTAAGCATGTGATATTTCAAGCTGATCTTTCAGATGTGGCTCATGTCCAAGTCTCCAAGTTTGGACTATTGCAATATTCTGTACTTGGGATTCTCTAACACTGAATTAAAGTGCTTACAGATGGTGCAGAACTCTGCAGCAAGGATACTTACTGGTGCATCACATTACCAGTATATCATGCCTGTTCTGTACACCCTTCATTGGCTTTATGTCTGTTATAGGATCATCTATAACATCTTAGTGTTTAGTTTTCCACTCATGACCAAGATCTGTACTACCTGAAGTAATTTGTGGTGCCATACTGTCCTACCCAGGACCTCCACTCCTCCTTTGAGGGGCATATTGGCATTTCCATAGGTGCATCTTGAAACCTCTGGGTATCATTCAGTCTTTTGTTAGGCTAGTCACCTGTGGGACTTGCTACAATGGTGGCTTCAGGTATGCCCATTGCTAACTGGCTTCAGGAACGCACTCAAAACATCTCATGTTATGTTGTCCTATCTCACCTTCATTCTTACATGTGGGTTTGGAGCCGATCCTCGGCTCCGACTCGGCCGATTACAGAAGCTCGAAGTCTCTAAGTTGGCTCGTGGCAAGGTAGGTATCCCATCATGCAGTGGCATCAATTCTCAGATCTCATTTGCCGCTTTACAAGTTCAAAAGTCCTCTTCCTGGCCATGGCTAAGTTATTCTTCTGTATTTTCATATATATAGCTTGTCTTTCTTAGTTATAATATAGTTAAAATACGGTTATTTAGAATATAGTTAAAATATGGTTATTTAGAATATAGTTAATCTTAGGTATTGTTAAATAGTTGTTGCTGGTTTGTCAGTTGTTTGGCCAATGTTTTTTCCACGGGCCTGTTTTGTTGGTATCCGGTAGTGGTACTTAAATTATTTATATTTAGAATTTACTATTTCTTCTTGTTGAGCCCCTTTGTTGGCTCTTTACTAATTTTGATAGCATGTATTTACATCACAGGACTTACTATATTTTAGTCCGTTTGTTTGATATTAGCTTTCTGCCTGCGTGTTTCTTTCTCTAGGCTTAGGTAACTTAGTAAACTGTTTCCAAGGGCTAGGCCCATTTAAGTTAGATGACCTAGTCCTCTCATTGGCATTTACTATTTAGTGGTGTGTTATTTTCTCCTTCTTCCAGTAGTTAGGCTCTGTTTTAGTTAGAGGACCTAACTAATCCCTTTTTGTACCTTATAGAGCGTTTCTGCCTTTGCTATAGTGTGACAATTATGTCTAAGGAGTCAAAAGAGAAGGATCATAAACCTTCGGGTTTTAAAAAATGTCACAAATGTACTCAAAAAATGTCCATAATGGATGGGCATAATGTATGTGTCTACTGTTTGGGGGCCATTTACTTACAAGAGACTTGTACTTTTTGTCACTCTTTTAGCTCAAGAGTCCTTCAAGAAAGGAAAAACAAATTGATTTTGAAAGGTCTCCTGAAGCCATCCTTTGAGGAAGATTTAGGTAGTTCGTCTTCCTCACAATCTACAAAGTCTCCTTCTAGCCGGAAAGAAAAGACTGTTAAAAGGCCATCTCCAGTGTCCTGTGAGAAATCTGGGCCACCCGAGAAAATATCAAAAACTGCCAAGACTCCCCTCCGGAGCCGACTAAGGTTATTTCAGTTGACATGCCTATATCGGCCGCAAGAACTTTGGAGCCGAAAAAAGATTCTTTAGCTCGGAGCCAGTCAACAGATATTCCACCAGTCTCCCCTACTCTGAGATCACCTATTTCTCAAAGATCTCACTCTCCAACCCTTTCCTCCAGGTCATCTAGGAGCCTGTTGGATGAAGATGTGGAGAGGGTGGTGCACAGACTGTTGAAGGCACCGGGGATGGCAAATTTGCTCTCGTCTCCTGCCTAACTAGCCTCAGAGCTGCCTCAAATCTTTGTCATCCACTACTGTTCCTCCTCCAAGCCATTCTGGTCTGTCAGAGCCAGAATATCCAGTACCGCTTGCAGTAGAACCTTTGGCTCTGGCACCACATGAGGCCTTACTGGAACCGATATCGGCTCTGACACTCTTGGTGCCATCCATAGTGTCTAGGAGCTGAAGTTCAGCAGTCGGCCCTGAGGGAGATTTTTGGACCAGAGCCTCTCCGGTTCCAAGTCCACCTCTCGGTGTGTCTGCTCAACTGAGCTCGGCTCCTACATCGGTTTCGGAGCCGATCTCCCTGGAACTGGGGGCTACCTCTGCTTCTTCAGAACCAGTGGTGTCCTCAGAACCGAGGGAGTCAGCCTTTGGATGCTAATGTTCTTCCCCCAAAAGCACCGGCATCTGTCTTGGGAGCACCCTATCCACGGGACAGTAGAGATCCACAGCCTCATGAACACCATCTGGGTGGTCCCCATTCTTCAGAGATCTCCCCAGAATACCCTTCTGAGGAGCCTCCTCAGAAGAAAACATGTAAGAGGAAGCATGTAGACTCCCCTAATGAGTCTATCACCTCTGCCACTGACCTCGAGGAGTCAGAAGGGTCCCCACGGTCATCCTCTGATGATATCTCCTTTGCAGATATCCTTGAGATCCTAAAACAGAGAGGCAGATGGACTACCATCACCCCTTCTGATGAGGAGACGTTGTACCTGAAGGCTTTCGGATATCAACCTTCAGCCTCTTGGGTGTCTCTGCCTTTCGATGAGCTCATGGATGTGGTCAGTCGAAAGGCTTGGGAATCACCTGACATGATGGAGCCAGTTCCTAGGTGGCCAAACAAGTTTTTGTCAGCCCCAAAGGAAAAGGATTTCTTGACAAAAGATGCTATGGTGATGGCAGCAGCCACCAAGAAGAAGCTTGCAGAGACATCCTCATCTGCCAAACAAAGAGTCTCAAACGATGGACAGATATGGGAAGCATGTTTTTTCTTCTGCGGCTTTTACCCTTAGATCGCTGAATTATCTTACCCATTTTACAAGGCTTCAGAGAGATCTTCTGAAGGAACTAGGAGCTACTCTACAAGGTACTTCAGTTGCGAGGGTACCAGAAAAGGTTACCACTCAGTTATCCACCTTAAATTCCATACTGAATTCCACCATGAGACTGATATCATATGCAGCAAGTAGGGCAGCTGGTTTAGGAGTTTCCCTGAGGAGACACTCCTGGATGCACTTGTGTAACTTTTCGGAACCCTTTAAGTCTACCTTCACTAATGCCCCTTTTGATGGTTCCTCACTTTTTGGACCAAATGTTAAGGATACACTCACCAAATGCGAGCAGGAAGGGAAACCGCGCCCTGGCGCTGGAGTACGTTTTTCTGTCCCTTCAAGACCCTACCCTAAAGGGCAGAAAGGCTGTAAGATGTGGTTCAAGAAATCCCAGAGATTTTTCCCAGATGCACGAGGTGATTCCTTCCCCAGGGGCAGAGGGAGAGGAAATAATGGTAGATGCTGTCCTATAAGCGGGGGGGGGGGGGCTGTAAAACCAGAATGACCGTAATTCCTTTCACGGACGTCCCTATCAGCACTCCTGAAAGGAGGCCCGACTGTGCTACTCTGAAGCCAGTCGGGGGTGTTTATCTTTGTACCCAGAAGCCTGGGACAACATCACAAAAGACAAGTATGTACAAAACATAATATCTGGAGGATACTCCATAGCCTTTTCCTACACCCCTCCTTGAACCCGAAAAATCCTGGATCCTCAGCAAACTAAACAAATCAGTCAAGAAGTCCAAGTTGTGAATTGTGACACTGCAGTCGATACTTCCCTTTTTAGGAAAAGACAATTGGATGTGCTCAATAGACCTCCAAGATGCATACTATCACATAAAAATGGACAGAGCATTGAGGAGTCACTTACGCTTCCACTGGGAGCCAGTCACTATCAGTTTCATGCTCTGATCTTTGGTCACACTACAGCCCCCAGAGTGTTCGCCAGATGCATCGCAGTAGTAACGGCTCACTTGAGACGTCTTGGATTCTGAGTGTTTCCGTACCTGGACAACTGGCTCCTAACTGCCACCACCAAGCATCTACTTCAGCAGGCCAGAGACATGACCCTACAAATTTGTGCTCAGCTAGGCATTACAATAAACTTGCAAAAATCTGCCTTGTTGCCCTGTCAGCATATTACCTTTATAGGTGCAGAAATAGACACCGTTTTGATGATGGCACACCT
This sequence comes from Protopterus annectens, assembly GCF_019279795.1. Classification (NCBI taxonomy): domain Eukaryota; kingdom Metazoa; phylum Chordata; order Ceratodontiformes; family Protopteridae; genus Protopterus; species Protopterus annectens. The sequence continues at coordinate 647,509,717 of NC_056726.1, read as the reverse complement.
TCCCGCCAACAGAATTGCAAATCTCAAGCAACAGATATTTCTTCTTCCCAAACACAAGGCCAAGGCAAAGATAATGCTCAGACTACTGGGAACAATGGCCTGAACCATAACCCTCATTCCCTTAGCCAGGATGCATATGAGAATTCAACAGTGGTTACTATTCTCCCAGTGGTCACTTCAGGAACATCCTCTATCTCACCTAATCATAACAGAAACTTGCAAGAAGGATCTTCGTTGGTGGATTCAGTCCAATGAGTTAACCATCGGGAGACCATTCGTTCCACATCAACCTGTTGCTACTGTGACCACGGATGTTTCCCAGATAGGGTGGGGGACATTACCTGGGAAAGACAGTCCAAGGCATATATGGCAAGAACACGAAGCCCATTTGCACATCAATGTTCTAGAGATGAGAGCAGTACTTCTGGCGTTGCAAGCACTCCACAACTCTCTTCCTCTAGGGATGATTGCAATACAGTCAGACAATATGTCAGTGGTATGGTATATAAACAAATAGGGAGGAACCAGATCATACCCACTTTGTTGAGAGGCTCTTAGGGTTTGGCAGTGGGTAATCTCTTCCAAATGCTTTCTATTAGCAACGCACATCCCGGGAAAGTCCAATGTGATAGCCAACAAACTCAGCAGGGCAATACTGATGCCTCACTAGTGGTCTCTAAATCAGAACATAGCAGAAGAGATCTTCCGCAGATGGGGCCAGCCTTGCTGCGATCTTTTTGCCACTCCTGTGAACGCCAAATGCAGCTGCTACTTTGCCCTAATCCCCCCTCCGGGGGAGACACCGAGAGACACACTTGTTCATAATTGGCCCTCGGGACTTCTTTATGCTTCTCCCCCTTTTCCCCTCATATCAAAAGTCATTCAGAAAGCAAAATCCTTGGGAAGCAAGATGATTCTCATTGCTCCATATTGGCCTCATCAGATTTGGTTCCCCTTTCTCGGGCCTCATCTACTGGAGGATCCATGGATTCTGGACCCAGTTCCAGACCTGCTGACGCATATGTCAGGAACGCTCCATCCTTCTCACCACACCCTCAACTTGACAGCTTGGCTGCTCCACTTCCAACTTTAGTCAGGCTTCAGGATTTCACTCCAGCAGTAAAACACATTTTGATATCCTCTCATAAGGTTTCTACCAGAAAACTATATGCTAGTAAATGGAAAAGATTTTCTTTTTGGGTGAAGACCAGAAACATAGACCCCTTCACTGCCCCAATTTCTTTAATTTTGGATTTCCTTTCGGAACTCTTCCAACAAGGCTCAGCCACTGCTACAATTATAGTCCAGCTAGCAGCTATCTCCAATTTCCACTTAGAACAGCATACACCTAACTTGATGGCACATAGACTGTGTAAAGCATTTTTGAAAGGCACTTCCTTATTGAGACCTCCATTTAAAGAATCTGTCCATCCTTGGGACTTAAACTTTGTCCTGTTGCACTAACCTCATCACCTTTTGAACCTTCTTCAACATGCAATCTAAAGTTCCTCTCTTGGAAAATGATTTTTCTGGTAGCCATAACCTCAGCTAGAAGAGTTTCAGAGCTACAGTGCTTTCAGTCAAACCTCCATATTTGATTTTCCATAAAGACAGGATTTTGCTTTGAACTAACCCGTCCTTTGTTCCTAAGATTTGCTCTCAATCTAATATTAACCAATCTATTGAGCTTCCAGTGTTCTTCTCTAACTATATCAACAAGGCAGAATACAGACTTCACCAACTTGATGTGCATAGACAACTTAGGTTCTATCTCCACAGAACTAAAGAATTCAGAAAGTCAGATCAGTTATTCATATCCTTTTCAGAGGCAAGAAAGGGTATGCCAGTCTCTAAAATCACATTATCTAATTGGCTTTCCAATTGCATAACTTTTATATACTCCTCCAATAACAAGGAACTCCCTTCAAAGTTAGAGGTCACTCAACCAGGTCAGTAGCAACATCCACTGCCTTTCAAGCCCGAATTTCAATGGACAGTATTTGTGTAGGTGCGACTTGGGCAAGCTCACATACTTTTATCACTCATTACAAAGTTGATTTGGCCTCCAGGGACAGAGCTTCTTTTGGTTCCACTGTGCTCAAGAGTATATTCCTGTGAGCCACCCAAGAGAAAAGGTGCTATGGACACTGTTCCACATGTAAGAATGAAGGCGAGATAGGACAACATAACATAAAGAAGTTATGTACTCACCATGTTTGTTGTCCATCTTGCCCATCATTCTTACGAACCCACCCACCTACCCCCATCCATATAATCCTAGAGGATCTGGTAGGAAAATGTTTGCTCTTTCCTTTATGTTGGAACCTTTTCACTATTGTTTCTCCTTTACCTGAGGGTACAGTATAACTATTTTCTATTATAGTCAGCAGCAAACAAGATCTCAGGATTGATACCATTGCATGATGGGATACCTACCTTGCCACGAGCCAACTTAGAGCTTCTGTAATCCACTGAGTCGGCGCCGAAGATCGGCTCTGAATCCACATGCAAGAATGAAGGGCGAGATGGACAACAAACATAGAATGTTATGGTGAGTACATAACTTCTTTTTTGATATAGATTCGATTTGGTGGGATGAATTAATTGCTCTTATGAATATTTATTTCTTAATTACAAACATCACATGATTGTAGTGAATCCTTCTTATTTATGTCTTTGGTCTGAAAACACCTAAATAAAACAGAATTTTGAAGCAGCCTTCATGGCTGCCTACATGATAGCACCCTGTGGAGAGCACTCACCCTATAATGTATTTTGGTAATTCTTTAGTACAGGAAGAACAAATGGACAGTGTGACTGGGGAGACTTAATGGTCAGCAGACATGCGGACAAAAAGCCCTTAGAAAAAATGCTTCCTTACTACATCCATCACTTCTGATACTTGCAGCTCAATGTTCATAGGTTCATAGGAGATTATTAGGCTAAAGGCCCTTTTGCCCTTACATGTCTAGCCATATTTATTCTGAGTTGAAACAATTGTCAGCGATTAGGTGTGCGAAGTTCACAGAGGTAAGGGTCTATGGTAGTTAATACCGACTTCCTCTGCCCAGAAGGGACATGGGCACCACCCCAGGTGTGTATTTGTGGTCACCCATCCATTGATCTAGGTTGCATTTGAAGAGGGTCAGGGAGGGGATCTGTTTCATGTGAACTGGAAGCTTATTCCAGAGAAGTGGCAGTCTCTGGGAGATGTATCTATCACTCCAGCATGACCTGATCATATCAGAGGCTACGTTAAGATCCCTGGAGGAAGTGACCCTCTTGCAGTTTGATTTACAAATGTAAAGAATTTCCATGAGGGCCAGGTCAGAGACTGCCCTGTAAGCCTAGCACAAGTCACCTCTTAGCAACCTGAAAGAGACATACTACAGTAACAGGCCTTTCAGTCTTTCTGCATAATACTTGTTTGTGTACCATCCCGGTTAACAAATGTAAAATAAATAATAAAATAAATACCTTGCATTTTCTTGGGGAAACCTCCCTGGTTTCCAATTATTGCAAGTGTCTGGTGAGGCACATGTAAAAGGGAGCATTGTACTCAGTTACTGGTCTGATGAGGGATGAATATAATGGAACTATAACATCCTTAGTTATAGATGTGATACCTTTATTTATAGGATGTGCCACATAGAAGGATTTCCTTACTACTGAGGATATGTGGTGGTCAAAATTCAGATTGCTATTAACATGAGTACCCAGATCACATAACACTAGGTCTACACTTAGGAGGGCTGCTGTCTGTAATGTAATTAGCAGGGATGTCAGCTTTCTCAAAGGGAATAATAATGCATTTTGTTGCATTTAGCTATATTATGTGGCTTTGGTACCAGTTATTTGTCTGCAGTAACCCTGTCTGCAGTATATTAACATCATTGGGGGGCTCTATTTTTCCCAATCTGCAAATGTCAGCAAACTTGGACAGCCACAGGCTGTCCAAGTTTGCCTGGACCTCTGAGAAATACGTTCCAAACAGTAAGGGGCCCAGCACAGATTACTGTGGTATGCCACTGGTGACTGGTCTTTTGCTAAAGACGAAGTCTCCCATTTTGACATTATATGTCCTGTTGGTGACCCAGTTGGCTATCCATATGGTAATGTGGGGTTAGTTCCCAACTAGGGGAGTTTGGCTATAATACCTTAGTGGAGAATTGTGTCAAATGCCTTGGCTAGGTCAAGCTAACCTATTAAGATAGGCAGTATGCACCGTCTCTCCTTTGTCCAGGGCCTTGGTGACTTTCTTGAAGAAGTCAACCATGTTTAACAGGCATGATCTACCTTTAAAAAATCCAAACTGGTTTGGATCCAAAGTCTGGAGATTACCTATGTCCTTGTTAATAAGGTTCATAATGAGCTTCCCATGGCCTTGCAGGGGAAGCTAGTCAAGCTTCTGGGCTTAAACTTCCCAGGGTCCACCTTTGTGCAGCTGGATTACTGTTGCTGCCCTCCATTCCACCAGAACATAGCCACTTCTCAGGCTGTGGTGTGGTTAAACAGATATCCAAGTGGGTCTACTAGGTCATGTTTTGCGTTGTTTAAAAGGCAACCTGGGATGTTGTCTGGTCCCACTGATGCTGTGTTTTTGGCCTTGGAGAGTGCCAATATGACCTGCTCTCTTGAGATAATAGGCTGAAGAATGGTGGCATGTTCATAGGTTGGTACTAGGCTATCGACCCTAGGGCCTATACAAGCCTAGCCATAACAATTCCCTGGATATTTCTTCCCACAATATTTACTTCCCTGGACCCCTGTCTAGCAGGGTGACTGACATGATCCCGCGGGTGAATTTCCTATCCCCCATCCAATTGTCAAGGTTCCTTCTGAAGAGGGCCAAGGAGGCACTCTGCTTGACATGTATGGGCAGTCTATTCCAGAGTATGGGGAGTCTCTGGGTCAGGAAACTATCCCTCCAGCATGTTTTGTTCATTGTGATGACAAGGTTTAGACCCCTGGAGCATGTGGCTCTAAGGGATTGGGATTTCTTTAAGTGGGGCACGTCCAACAGCTCAGCGTTTGACATGGTCTTGTATGTTAAGCAGAGATTGTCTCTGAGTAGACGATATGCAACAGAGTATAGCTGGAGTTTTTTAGATGGTCAGCATAGGGCATCTACTTTAGGCCTGTGATTCTTTTAGTGAGGTATTTCTACGGCCTTTCCAGCTATTGCAGATGTCTTGTGAGGTACATACCAAATGGGGCGTTGTACTCTATAACGGGTCTAATGAGGGATGAGTACAGTAGGACAATGACCTCCTTTTTTCTGGATGAAAAGCCCTTAATGATGAGGTGTGCCACATAGAAGGATTTCATGACTGTTGTGGCGATGTGGTTATTGAAGGTGAGACCACTGTCCAACTTCCACCTGTGTCCCTAAGTCTCTCATCACACTTTTGGTATTTAGTGTACTGCCACCTATGTGGTAATTCATGGGTACATGGTTTTTCCCAAAGGGGATAACTATACATTTCTTGGCATTAAGCTTGAGCCCATTGATCTGGCACCAAGCATCTGTTTCTGTAAGGCCCTTTTGTAGAATATCCACATAATTTGGGGATTCAATAATGGCTCCCAGTTTGCAGTCATCTGCGAACTTTGTTAGCCAGAGTCCCTTCGTGTTGGCCTGTACTTCACAGAAGTAGATGCCAAACAAGAGCGGTCCCAGGACCGAACCCTGAGGTACTCCACTTGTCACTTGTATGGAACTGGATTTGGAATCGGTTACTTTTACAGTCTGGGTTCTGTCAGTAAGCCAGTTGGCAACCCATCGAGTGATGTAGGGATTTATGCCCAGCTTAGTAAATATATCTATGATTCCAGAGTGGGGGATGGTGTTGAAGGCCTTGGCAAGGTCGAGATAGGCTGTGTGGACCACCTTACCCTTGTCCACAGCTTTGGAGACTGATTTGAAGAAGTCAATCAGGTTCAGTCAACGAGATTGGCCCTTCACCAACCCAAACTGGGTGGGGTCCAGTGTTTGAAAGTTGCCAATGTCTTTGTTTATAAGTTCCATGATAATGCGTTCCATGCCCTTGCAGATCAGGCTCATCAAACTGATGGGATGGTAGTTCCCGGGATCCAAGGTGGATCCCCCCTTGTGGAGTGGGATAACTGTAGCTGTGCACCACTCAGTGGGCACGAAGCCTGAGGTGAGGCTATAATTAAACATGATACTTAGGTGAGGTGCCAGTTCATTTTGTAGTTCATGTAGTACACAGCCCATGGTGTCATCTGTTCCCATGGATTCTGTATTCTTAGCTTTGGAGAGTGCGGTTTCTACCTGCGTGGCAGTGAATACCGGAATTTGTTAATCTTTTGGTACTGGGATAGGCCCTTTAGGGGGTGAGAGGGGGGGTGAAGTTGGCACTAAATTCCAGGATATTGGCAATATCCTTGGGATCAGTATATTTAATGCCATTCTGTTGTAGCTTAGAGCAGATCTGAGCATTGCCATTTAGATTCCTGACATAACAATAGAATGCCTTGTGGTTGTCTTTGGAATCTTTGGCAATTTTGTTTTCGTAACTAGCTTTGAAGGATTTTATGAGGAATCTCAGCTTCTTACTGAGGCTGGTAAGGGAGTTTTCTGCATCCTGGGATTTTCCTCTTTTTTGCAACAGTTTCTTCCTTCTGTTGTATACTTTGTTTATGGCAGGGGACCACCAGATTGGCTTCCTTTTCTTGCAGGACAGCATCTTGGTTCTGTTTGGGATGGCACGATTCATGCACGAGTGGATGTGCTGGTACAGTGCTTTAGTGTAGGATTCAGCAGTCGAACTTTCAGATCCTGTCTGCATGGGTGTCATGAAGTTTGTCACTTCTGACTTGAGTAGCATGAAGTTGGCTTTGGAGAGTTTTTTTACGGAGGTTTCCTTACTGGGGGGTGGGGGTGGGATGTGGATGTCAGGGGTGATTTGCTTATGGTCAGACCTGACCAGTGAGGGGGGGTGACCACTGGTGAGGAGCATCTATCTCCCATGTTGGTAATGACCAGGTCTAGGATATTGGAGCTCCTGGTGGGACAATGGATTAGTTGATCCAGGGTGTTGGAGTTTATGAATTCCAAGAACCGTTAAGAAAAGGTGTTGTACCTGAGTAGTTTTCCCAGTTAATGGCAGGGTAGTTGAAATCACACAGTATTAGGGTGTTTGTTTGTATCTTAATATTTTCCAGTATGTTTGGAACAGTACATTGAGAATCTTGGGGCATGGTGGGGGATCTGTAGCAAGCTACAATTTGGATTGCAGTCTTACCTAGTGTTAGTTGCACCTGGAGAATTTCAGATGCATTGTGTTGGGCAACTAGCCTGGAGGTGTGAATATCCTTGGTGAATGTGGACACTCCTCCACCTTTAGTGTTTTGGTCTTGGTTTGGTGGCCGAAAAGTGTGTTAAGAGTTAAAGCCTGAAGCCTGGTATTGCAGGGGTGCTCTCTGGAGCCTTGAACCAGGTCTTAGTTATTGCACAGATAACAATGTTCTTCATTTTTAGGAGTGCCTCGAGAAAGTGCATTTTGAGGTTTAGACTTCTAGCATTGAGTAGCATTACCTTCAGATTTTGCAAGCTTTTATCTGGTTTTGTCCTTTGAACCTTGCCTAAAAAAGGCACTATAGGGGTGGCAAGAGCTTTAGCCAATAACCTGAATCCCAGGGGTGACAGGTGCAGACCATCTCTGGCAAAGCATCATGGTTTGTCAATCATGTCTTCCCAGGCAGGCAGATACTGGATCCCCTTTGAATGACACCAGAAGCTTAACCAATTGTTGAAGTCAATCATGTATACTATGGGGGATGACTGGAGGGGACAGGGGGTGACGTTTTCTCCAAATTTTCAGCTAGTAGGTTGGCTGTTACCTCCGGTTGAATATGGGTGGTACCATCCACAACAAGTTCAGCGCATAGCTGTGTATTCCCTTTTAGATATTGGATGTAGTTAAATAATACTTTGTTATTATCCTTAGCCAGGGGTGCTATTTTTGCTTTGTAATTAGCTTTGATGGACTTGGCAAGATCTCTAATTTGTTTAACTTAGAGACAGATTTCTTGTCTTGGACATTAGTTTCCTTCTGTTGTTGTATAGCCTGCTTATACTAGGGGTCCACCAGCATGGCTTGTTTTGTCAGCAAGACCTGGTTTTAATCCAGTCAGGTACTGCCAATTCTATACAACTGCTTAAGTGGTTATATAGGGCATTGGTGTACACATTTGTAAAGGAGTCTGTATTATCTGCATTTGAGAGGGCTTTGAAACTTCTTATACCATCACTTAGTAGGAGGTAATTTGTCTTTGAAAAATTCTTAAGCATTTTTGAGCTTGATGGGGCATCTGGTCTTATAATTACATCAAACAAGTTGGATTTATGGTCCAATGTTACCAGGAAGGACACAATGCCCTCCCATTTTAGTGAGTACTATGTCCAGGACAATTTGAGCCTCTTGTGGATGGGCTGACTAACTGCTCCAGAGCATTTGCATTGACAAAGTCTGAGAACCTCTAAACCAGTATCTTTACGGTTGTGCATGTTTCTCAACTGATGGTAGGATAATTAAAATCCTCTATGAGTAAAGTGGTTGGCTGTATGATAACTGACTCCAGTCAGTCCAGATATGCTTTTCCTGTTTCATGGCGAGGGACCTATAGAAAGCTATGATGTGGTAGGGGGCTTTGCCTATAGTTAATTGAATATGGAGTAGCTCAAGGTGTACGTATCCTTAATGAAGATGGATACACCTCCTTGTTTGGTTTTTTCATGCTCAGTTTGTGGTATGAATCTATGGACGACATTGTAGCCCTGCATGGCCAGGGTGCTTTACGCACTTTTGAACCATGTCTCAGTGACTGCAGACATGTCAGCATCTTCCAAAATGAGGAGTGCTTCCAGGGAGTGCAGTTTCTTGTTTATACTCATCCCATTAAGCAGCAGTACCTTCAGTTTATATAGAGAGGATTTTGTTATGTTGATGTTGGGAGGTTGGTTATTTTGATACTGCCTAAAAAATGCACAAGAGGGGTAGCTAATGCCTTTACCAGTATCCAAAAGCCTAGAAGAAACAGCTGCAGACCATCTCTGGCAAACAACATGGCCTGTCGACCATGTCTTCCCAGGCTAACAGATATTGGATCTCCTTGGACTGACACCAGAAGCTAAGCCAATTGTTAATCATTTTTTGTTTGTATTGTGGCATCATCCTTGGAGAAGGTAGAATGCTGCTTAAAGCTAGGCTTATACCTGCCTGTGACACACCGGTTGAGAGCACCGTCATGTCTGTCTTCATACAGTCCAGTGAGGTACGTCTCAAGTCATTTACCCCACATGGACTATGATGGAATCATACTGGTACTTGTGGTTAAGTGACTTGATTGCCTTGACAGATCCTGGCACCTGAAAGGCAGCTACCTGCAACCCACTCCTTATGCAGCCTGGTGAGGGGAACATCTGTGTTTCTCATAATGGAGTTACCTATGACCAATACATTAGGTTTTGTGGTGTTACGCCTTATGGGGTTATTTGTTGAGACACTGGTGTGTGTGTATTATGTGTTGTGGTTGTTTTTTGCTCTGTTATATGTGTAAGTAGTTTCCATTTGGGAGGCCTCTGATCTTTTGATAAGTTACTAGTGAGTACCTCCGTATATGTGAGTTTGTGTCATGTCCTTATTCAGTGTGGGAATTGTGTGCTAACAACCTGTTTGACATTTGATTTCTCCTTATGTGAGAGCCCTGCCTCTAATTTCATAGTGTAAAAACATCTCCCACATAAACTATTTGTTTCAGGAGTAAGTGGTTATCAGTATACATGAGACAATTGCTACACTGCCTCAAGATGTCCATGTCTCTCAGGCTGGCCAGAGAGATGATGGGACATTGCCTTTCCATAATAGCAGGCTCTTACTCTTATGTTTATTAGGAAAGGAAATGAGTTCATAGGTTGGTACTAGGCTATCGGCCCTAGGGCCTATACAAGCCTAGCCATAACAATTCCCTGGCTATTTCTTCCCACACTGTTTGCTTCCCTGGACCCCTGTCTAGCAGAGCAACTGACGTGATCCCTGGGGTGAATTTCCTATCTCCCATCCAATCTTCAAGGTTCCTTTTGAAGAGGGCCAAAGAGGCACTCTGCTTGACATATATGGGCAGTCTATTCCAAAGTCTGGGGAGTCTCTATAAGTTCCATGATAATATGTTCCATGGCCTTGCAGATCAGGCTTGTCAGACTAATGGGTCAGGAACCTATCCCTCCAGCATGTTTTGTTCATTGTGATGAAAAGGTTTAGATCCCTGGAGCGTGTGTCTCTGAGGGATTGGGATTTCTTTAAGTGTAGCATGTCCAACAGCTCTGGGTTTGACATGGCCTTGTATGTTAAGCAGAGATTGCCTCTGAGTAGACAATATGCGACAGAGTATAGGTGGAGTTTTTTTAGACAGTCAGCATAGGGCATCTGCTTTAGGCCTGTGATTCTTTTAGTGAGGTATTTATCTGACCTTTCCAGTTGTTGCAGATGTCTTGGGAGGTACATACCAAATAAGGCATTGTATTCTATAATGGGTCTAATGAGGGGATGAGTACAGTGGGACAATGACCTCCTTTTTTCTGGATGAAAAGCCCTTAGTGATGAGGTGTGCCACATAGAAGGATTTCCTGACTGTTGTGGTGATGTGGTTATCGAAGGTGAGACCACTGTCCACCTGTGTCCCTAAGTCTCTTATCACACTTTCAGTGTTTAGTGTACTGCCACCTATGTGGTAATTCATGGGTACATGTTTTTTCCCAAAGGGGGATAACTACACATTTCTTGGCATTGAGCTTGAGCCCATGTGTGTGGCACCAAGCATCTGTTTCTGTAAGGCCCTTTTGTAGAATATCCATATCATTTGTGGATTCAATAATGACTCCCAGTTTGCAGTCATCTGCAGACTTTGTTAGCCAGAGTCCCTTAGTGTTGGCCTGTACCTCAGAGAAGTAGATGCCAAACAAGAGTGGTCCCAGGACTGAACCCTGAGGTACTCCACTTGTCTGGAGCTGGATTTGTAGTCGGCTACTTTTACAGTGTGGGTTCTGTCAGTAAGCCAGTTGGCAACCCATCGAAAGACATAGGGATTAATGCCCAGCTTAATAAGTTTATCTGTGACTCCAGAGTGGGGGATGGTGTCGAAGGCCTTGGCAAGGTCCAGATATGCTGTGTTGACCACCTTACCCTTGTCCACGGCTCTGGAGAGTGATTTGAAGAAGTCAATCAGGTTCAGTAGACAAGATCGGTCCTTCACGAACCCAAACTGTGTGGGATCCAGTGTTTGAAGGTTGCCAATGTCTTTGTTTATAAGTTCCATGATAATACATTCCATGGCCTAGCAGATCAGGCTCGTCAGACTAATGGGCCAGTAGTTCCCGGGATCCAAGGTGGATTCCCCCTTGTGGAGTGAGATAACTGTAGCTGTGCACCACTTAGTGGACATGAAGCCTGAGGTGAGTCTATGATTAAACATTACACTTAGGTGAGGTGCCACTTCATTTTGTAGTTCATGTAGTACACAGCTTGGGATGTCATCTGGTCCCATGTGCTGTATTCTTAGCTTTGGAGAGTGGATTTATTACTGGAATTTGGCAATCTTTCGGTAGTGAGGTGGGCCCTTTAGGGGGTGAGGGGGGGTGAAGTTTGCACTGAATCTGTCTGCCAGGATATTGGCAATATCCTTGGGATCAGTATATTTAATGCCTTTCTGTTGTAGCTCAGAGCAGATCTGGGCATTGTCATTTAGATTCTTGACATAGCTATAGAATGCCTTGTGGTTGTCATTGGAATCTTTGGCAAGTTTATTTTCATAACTAGCTTTGGAGGATTTTATGAGGGATCTCAGCTTCTTATTGAGGCTGGTAAGGGAGTTTTTTACATCCTGGGATTTTCCTTTTTTCTGCAACAGTTTCTTCCTTTTGTTGTATACTTTGTTTATGGCAGGGGACCACCAGATTGGCTTCGTTCTTTTGGAGGAGAGCGTCTTGGTTCTATTGGGGATGGCACGATTCATGCACGAGTGAATGTGCTTGTACAGTGCCTTAGTGTAGGATTCAGCAGTCGAACGTTCAGTTCCCATCTGCATGGGTGTCATGAAGTTTGTCACTTCTGACTTGAGTAGCATGAAGTAGGCTTTGGATAAGTTTTTTATGGAGGTTTCCTTACTGGGGGGTGGGGGTGACCAACAAGGGGGTGACCATAGGTGTGGAGCATTGATTTCCCATGTTGGTAATGACCAGGTCTAGGATATTTGAGCCTATGGTGGGACTAAGGATTAGTTGATCCAGGGCATTGGAATTTATGAATTCCAAGAACCGTTGGGCAAAGGTGTTGGTGCATGAGTAGTTTTCCCAGTTAATGGCAGGGTAGTTGAAATCACCCAGTATTAGGGTGCTTGGTTGTATCTTAATATTTTCCAGTATGTTTAGAAAGGTATAGTTTGAATTTTGGGGCATGGTGGGGGGAATCTGTAGCAAGCTACAATTTGAATTGCAGTATTACTTAGTGTTAGTTGCACCTGGAGAATTTCAGACGCACTGTGTGGGGCAACTTGCCTGGTGTTGTGAATATCCTTGGTGAATATGGACACTCCTCCACCTTTAGTGTTTCAGTCCTGGTGTGGTAGCTGAAATGTGTGGTAAGAGTTGTAGCTTGGTATTGCAGGGGTGCTCTCTGAAGCCTTGAACCAGGTCTCAGTTACTTCACGGATATTGATGTTCTCCATTTTTAGGAGTGCCTTGAGAGAGTGCATTTTGAGGTTTACACTTCTAGCATTGAGTAGCATTACCTTCAGATTTTGCATGCTTGTACCTGTTACGGTGGTGATTTTTCTTTTGAACTTTGCCTAAAAAAGGCACTATAGGGGTGGCAAGAGCCTTAGCCAGTACCCTTAACTGACCTGTTCTACTGACCTGTACTAATTTCTGCCTGACTCACAAGAGACAGAGCTGTGGTCTCTTTTCAAGTTTTAATATGCAATTAAAAGCAGAATACAAGTAAAACACAAGCTAAATAAGACAAATCACATTATTCAAAACAGAAAAAAGCAATAAAGTAATACAACAAATAAAAAGCAAACTAACCTTTCCCTCACAGCAAAGTGTAGCAGAGTCTGGGTGAGCCTTTCTAATAAAGCTCTGAAATGTTTTACTTTACCCCTTAAATAGAAGGTTTAGTTCCTAGCTCCCATCACCTCAGTTCACAGACGATTAACCTTAACTGACCTGTTCTATTGACCTGTACTAATTTCTGTCTGACTCACAAGAGACAGAGCTGTGGTCTCTTTTCAAGTTTTAATATGCAGTTAAAAGCAGAATACAAGTAAAACACAAGGTAAATAAAACAAATCACAGTATTCAAAATAGAAAAAAAGGCAATAAAGTAACAACAAATAAAAAGCAAACTAACCTTTCCCCTCACAGCAAAGTGTTGCAGAGTCTGGGTGAGCTTTTCTAGGACTGTGCTGATAGCACTGAAACTACAAGGGGGACCTATACGTTGTACAGGCTAAGGTTGATCAATAAGGCAATACTGTTCAGTGTACAACTGAGTTGTCCCTAAAGTAGCAGAAAAGCTTGGAAGGGTTTCAGCTGTTTAGGGTGAAACTGAGTTTCTAGGCTTTTGCATCTCTGCAGCACACTGCTAACTACCACTGTATGAAGAACACCACCATGCAAATGTGAGGATTAAATAAGAGCAAAGAGAAACATGTTTTAAGCTAACTACCCATCAGGAAAGCACACAATAAGCCTTCACCCAGCAATACCCAACGCAGGTTAGATCAGCACACAACTCCGACAAGGGAGCAGAAAAACACCTTCTTAATGTGGAATATGTTGTTTGGAGCCCAAGTGTTATAAGACCACACAAACTACCTGCAATAGCCCTGCAACTAAAAAAAAACAGTGCAGTTAATTACTTAAAGTAGCAGCAGACAATACAGTTTTTTGAAACTGCTAAAGTACAGTTCACAGTATGTAAGTGAAATGCAAAAAGATACTTAGAGCCCTTTTGTGTGCTTCCCAGTAAGGATTGCCGAGGTAAACACCTACTGCCACTAGATGAATAATTCCAGTCCTCCTAATGTAAAAGTACAGTAAAGGAGTGTCCAGAGTGAAATGCTACCAAAACAAACTTATGATATGCTCCCACAAACAAATTTAAAAATATAGATATAGCAGTGTACTTTAAACAGCTTATAAAAATGTGATTGTTCAATAAAAGTACGTTACGAGATTTAAAACTACATGGAGGGCTAACAGTAAACTGCCAGCAGTAAAAACATAACCAGAATAGTGGATAACTGACATACGGCAGCATATAAAACACAATATTTATTAAAAGTTGGTAAGCTCTTTCTCGACCCTAAAGGTCGTTTCATCAGACCATTATAAAACACATACAAAAACATGTCAGTTTATAATCCACTAATTAAAATAATTAAATTCATCTGTATAGCCTTGCAAAAATTTAAAGAGAAAGTGTAGATAATGCTTACATATTGTTCCTCTGATGCACATTCAACAACCCCAACCTACATAGGAACTGAAAACAAACGTAATACATCATCACGTTAAAGCAGCCCTTAAAGATGTAAACATTACTTACACTCCACACCATATCTTACAATACTATACCTCGTACTAACATTCTAAACATTTCATAAGTCCCCTCGATTTCAATGCTGGTTTAATGGGTACCATCCCATTCAAACCATAGCCCTTATCTCCCCAAATTTCAAAATCCAATGCACCTCACTCTTCTCAGTTCTAGTCTCAATGTCACCTAACCTAGTCCCTGCATTGACCACCTCAATAACTAAAAATGAAAATACATGTGCATTACCCTTCTCTAAAACATGTTTAACTAATGCACTGGATGAATTGCTTGTTTCCATGTAATATACATGCTCCCTAATACACTCCCATAGCCTTCTATTTGTCTTTCCCACATAGAAAGACAGGCAACATTGACACTGCACTAGATACACTAAATTTTTCTTATCACAATTTCCTCTAACATTAAATATAGGTTCATAGGTAGGTACTAGGCTATTCGGCCTAGGGCCTATATAAGCCTAGCCAAACGGTACCCTGGCTTTTGCCACCCAAGAAAATTATTTTCCTGTGCCCCTGTCAAGCAGAGCCACAGAATTGATCCCCGGGGTGAATTTCCTATCTCCCATCCAGTCATCAAGATTTTTCTTGAAGAGTGCTAATGAGGAGCTTTGTTTGATATAGATAGGTATATGTACCTCTTCTGCATGTCTGGATGTATAAAGGCCCCTTCAGTACTGATATATTCACAATAACCACAACCATTACATGAATATGTCCCTAATTCCCCAAGGCAATCTACATTCTTAGTCTCAGGGTAGCACAACTTCCTTTTTAATGTCTTACGATTCTTAAAATAGAACCGTAGGGCATCCCCAACCACCTTCCTAATCTTCTCATCCACCATCAAAAGGGGACAATGTGTCCTAAATATCTCAGTCACTTTCTCTACATCACTTGTATAAAAAAAAAATGGGAAAATTCATGCCATTATTTCCACCCTCCTTCCCAGTAACAGGTGGCTCAACCCTGGGAGCAAAATAGAATTTAGCTTTACTACCTCTCAAAACATCCACATGTCATAATGTCTCATCCACTTCTTCCAGGGAGTATCCCCTCTCCACAAAGGAACCCTGTAAATTATTCAAACCTTCCTTGTTACTCCCATCCAAAACATTCAGCCTTGAGACTCTCATCCCTTGGCCTTTAATAACATTCTTAAAAACACATTTTGGATGCATACTCCTTCTATGTTGTTGTTGGTCTTTCAGCTTTTCCCAGTTAGGGGTCGCCACAGTGGAACTCCAGTCCGCTAATGATTGGCAGTAGATTTTCACGAACGCCGAGGTGCCAGCTCGATGTCCAACCTTCAATGAAGGCACGCCCATTTACGCATGTCTTTCGATCGCCAACCCAACCATGGGGAGGACATGCAGACTCCACACAGAAGGCACTCCCCGCACTCCTGCCGAGAATCGAACGGGAGAACCTCTTGCTGTGAGGCAACAATGCTACCGCTGCACCACTGTGGACAACAACAACTCCTTCTATGGAATAAAGTATTTCTATGACACTCTTTTCTATAAAGCCCTGTAGTAAACAATAAATCAGAGTGCCTCTTAATGATCACATCAAGAAACTCAATTTCTGCATATGAATATTTAGATAAAAATCTCAAAAAATATGTAATCCCTTGCAGAAACTGAACAAATTCCTCCAACCTCTTCACGGTGCCCTTTCATAGCAGCCCTTAAAGATGTAAATACACTTACACTCCCCACCATATCCTACAACCCTACACCTTGTACTAACATTCTAAACATTTCATAAGTCCCCTCAACTTCAATGCTGGTTTAATGGGCACCATACCATTCAGACCATAGCCCCTATCTGCCCTAAATTTCAGAATCCAATGTACCTCACTCTTTTCAGTTCTAGTCTCAATGTCACCTAACCTAGTCCCTACATTGACCACCTCAGTAACCAAAAAGGTAAATACGTGTGCATTACCCTTCTCTGACACTTTTAGCACTGGAGGAATTACTTGTTCGCATGTAATATACCTGCTCCTTAATACGCTCCCATTGCCTTCTGTTCATCTTTCCCACATAGAAAGATGAGCAACTTTGACACTGCACTAGATACACTAAATTTTTCATATCACAATTTGTTCTAACATTAAATATGTACCTCTTCTGCTTGTCTGGATGTATAAAGGTCCCGTCAGTACTGATATATTCACAATAACCACAACCATTACATGGGTATGTCCCTAATTCCCCACTTCGATCTACATTCTTAGTCTCAGGGTAGCACAACATCCTTTTTAATGTCTTACGATTCTTAAAACAGAACCGTGGGGCATCCCCAACCACATTCCTAATCTTCTCATCCATCATCAAAAGGGGCCAATGTATCCTACACATCTCAGTCATTTTCTCTACATCAGTTGTATAAAAAATGGGAAAATTCATGCCATTATTTCCACCCTCCTTCCCAGTGACAGGTGGCTCAACCCTGGGAGCAAAATAGAGTTTAGCTCTACTACCTCTCAAAACATCCACATTTCGTAATATCCCATCCACTTCTTCCAGGGAGTATCCCCTCTCCACAAAGGAACCCTGTAAATTATCCAAACCTTCCTTGTAACTCCCATCAGAAATATTCAGCCTTGAGACTCTCATCCCTTGGCCTTTAATAATATTCTTAAAAACACATTTTGGATGCATACTCCTTCTATGGAGTAAAGTATTTCTATGACACTCTTTTCTATAGAGTCCTGTAGTAAACAATACATCAGAGTGCCTCTTAATGATCACATCAAGAAACTCAATTTCTGCATATGAATATTTAGATAAAAATCTCAGAAAATGTGTAGTCCCTTGCAGAAACTGAACAAATTCCTCCAACCTCTTTACAGTGCCCTCTCATAGCAGGAGGATGTTTTCGGCAGACTGTCAATAAAGCCCAACACCCTCTTGGTATGGATCAGATTTAAACACAACATCTAACTCCCACTGGGCTAGCACTATATTGGTGTAGCTATTGGCACAGCTCGTGCCCATAGCTATGCCATTCTTTTGTAAATAGTATGTACCATCAAAAACAAACACATTGTTCTGCAACACAATTTCCATAAATAAACATAATACATCAATCACTTTCTTTCCATAGTCACTATTTTTCATTAAATACAACCTCATATTTTCAACTCCTTCCATATTTGGAATCACAGTAAACAGCGACATTACGTCAACAGTGGCCAACATACAATTTTCCAAAAGATTCCCCACATTCACAAAAGAATATAAATTTTGCAAAAAATGCTTGTAATTCTTAATGTTTATAGAGGACTTATCAAGGATAGGTCTTGCATGCTTCGCAATAAAAATAGAAAACGGCTTAGTTAGCCACCCCTTCCCAGCAACAATGGGCCTAAATGAGGGGTTATTAGGGTCCTTATGCACCTTAGGGATTCCTTGAAACAGGGGCACTACCGGATGTTCAGCAGTAAGATACTGCATCAAGTCTGGTGTAATACCATAAGAAAACAATCCTGTAAAATTAGGCGTATCTTCTTACTTATTCTATGAACATCTTTCTCATCAATCACCCTACATGTATCATTGTCTGCTAACATATTTTTTATAGTACAAAAATAATAGGCCCGATCCATTATAACAATCATGCCCCCTTATCCGCAGGCCAGATAACTATAGAGTTGTCATCCTGAAGATGCTTAAGGGCAAGTTTCTCTTCTGCTGTTAAGTTCACATACCTACAACTTTTTGGGTTACTAGTTAATGCTTGAATCAAATCGTCTTCACAGATTTTACTAAATGCCTCCGGCAATGGATGATTAATGGGTACCATGCTGCTAGGTTTCCTAAAAACACACACTTCATTATTTTCATTATCTCTAAACAGAAGTTTTAACATAACATTTTTAACAAACAACTTCAAGGCCATCACTGTATCAATCAAATCGGCTTTTTGTGCTGGTATAAATGGCAGTCCTTTACTCAGCACAGATAGCTCAGGGACAGTCAAACTCCTTTTAAATAAATTCCACACTAAAGACCTTCTATCGGTTTCCACTTTAAAGTTGGATACTTCCTAGGTTCTGTCAGTGCTTTCCTTTTCATACGTCCTCTGCTCCTCGATTGATTGGTCATCTTCACCTGTTCCTGTCTGATGGGGAGTGGAAAATATGGAAAGGCCTGTTGGCGTTGCCCTCCAATGTTATCCTTCTTCCTCACCACCCTCTCTTGTGAGGATTCACTTTCTCACCCTCATGAACTTAAGTGGGTAATGAGGTATTCTGGACAGCCACTGTACTGCTCTACAGGTTAATGGATACACCATCATTAAGCACCTGAGCCTCAACAGTATCCACTGCAGGCCCATGCACAGTATCCATTATCCCTCCCTCCACTGTTCAGGATACGACTGTGGCATCACTGTCTTTCTCTTTAAGACCACCGGTGTTATATATATCCTCATTCCTGGTACATGAAAAATATGGCCTTTCTCAAAGTCAGAGAGGTCTTGATCGACCCTCTTTCTTTTCAACACAGTCAACCATTTCCCATACACAGTCACAGTATCACCTATCTCTGCAACCACTTTATCAACCATCAAGGGAAACATATTGTACAAAATCTCCTGCTGTTCCTCAATCTCCTTAATCAACTTCACCTCCTCCAGTCTAAAGAAGTCAATAAGCAGCTGCAAAAAATTGAAGCTAAGTTCCATATTCAAGTTTTGCCACTTCACTAAAAGTTCAGGGTAGTGCGACATATATACCAGCATCTTTAGTACCCTCAATCCACAGGGCACAACCAGTGACTGCAAAGAGGCTTCAAAATGATACCATTCAACCTGCAACCTCTTCAATTTATATAACAAGTTCCCCAAGGTATTCAGGAATGAATGAAACATAGATTTATCAGTCAGGTCAGCTTGTCCCTCACCATCAGGAGAATATCTATCACAATCTAGCAATAAAGGATTACTCTCTGTAGCCAACAGCTTCAGCAGACCAGCCATTTTCTATTTTAATTGAGAAGCATGTAAGATCTATTCTTGATAAGTTCTCTATAATCCTAAGGGATTCCAAGCATTTTTTTTGCAAGATTATATTCTTTTGTGAATGTGGAGAATCTTTTGGAAAATTGTATTTTAGTCACTCTTGATGTAATGTTGCTGTTTATATGATTCTTTTTTTTTTGAAAATCTTTTTATTTTATTATCTTATAGACAAACAATACAAACCACAGAAGAACACTGTACAAACATCAACAAAAACTATATACAACTATACATTGCCCATATCATTCACAATATATACAACAGATAATAAATTAAGGAGATATAATACAAAAATGAAAAGTGTTTCAGGTTAAAAGACAATCAAAGAATACATTCCAAAAATGTTCAGAACAGAACTTGTGATTACCTTTATAAAAGAGATACTTTTGTGCCCTAATATGCCTAATTACCAAATCCTTTAGACCTTCCCATGTTAGTGCGGCTTGGCACTTCCAATGCAATGAGATATAATATTTGATAAATATGACAATTGAAATCACCACCTTGAGCTGAGCTTTAGGAATATTATCAGGAGGAATATGTAATAAAGCAAATTGCCAAGAAAGTGTTGATTTTTCGTATCCCATTTTCTCCAGAATAACTTTAAGGGCAAACCATAGTCTGTACACACATTTGCAACTCCAGAAAATGTGATATATATCGGCTACTTGATCCTTACAAAATGGATAGAGAGAAGACGAGTTGTGATGAATTTTATTAATGATTGCAGGTGTTAAATACGCATTATTGGTGATCATGAGTTGCGTATAAAATAATTTTTTAAAAGGGATAAATTTAATACTTGATTTGAAAGCTTCTTTCATTAGTGTGGGAGTTATACTCAGGTCCTTATCTGACCAGAATTTAGAAAATACTGGCAAATTGTTAGATCTGATAGAGATTAATAACTTATATACATTGGAAGTCATTTTCTTTTTTAGCAGAAGAAGTTTCCAAATAACCTTGGCAATTTCGATATTTTCTCTAGATAAGTCAGGATGATCATAGTATGGATTCAGTAGTTCAAAGATTTGTCTAGTTATTAAAGTATATTTATTGGATAAATTAAAGGTTTGCCTGATCTCGGATAACTTCAGATGTTTGACTAAGAAAAAGTCTGCCATGCACTTATCCTTAATAAGGGGGAAATTGTCCAGATTTATCAAGTTACCATTTAGAGTTAAATTGGGATTTAGATGTATTGGTTGGAGGGAAATGAACGCCTGCAAAAGTTTTAGCGAAGACAATAGTTTATGAAGTCTGATAACGTTATATTTGAGGCCATAAAAGATTTTATATTTGTCTAGACTAACTTTGCTCAAGAAAGGTAAGGCGGATGGATTGAATTTAAGGGATCTAATATAATTGAAGTAAAGTAATACCCAGTTAGGGTGCCAGGCATCTGAGGTATTAATATAGTTTGCTATCTTAATAATTCTACTACTTTGAATAATATCATAGTAAAGTTTGAAGTCAGGAAGAGAAATACCACCCAAATCCTTCGGGTAAGTAAGTTTAGAGTACGAAATTCTCACCAATTTAGGAGACCAAATAAACTTAGAGAACTGTTTATATGATTCTGAATATGGAAGGAGTTGAAACTATGAGGTTGTATTTAATGAAGAAATAATGACTATGGGAAGAAACTGGTTGATGTATTATGTTTATTTATGGAAAATGTGTTGAAGAACAATGCGTTTGTTTTTGATGGTACATACTATTTACAAAAGAACGTTGTAGCTATGGGCACAGTCTGTGTCAACAGCTATGCCAATATAGTGCTAGCCCGGTGGAAGTTAGATGTGTTTAAATCCATTCCATACCAAGAGGGTGTTAGGTTTTATTGACGTTTTTTTGACAACATCTTCCTGCTATGGGAGGGCACTGTAGAGAGGTTGGAGGAATGTGATCAGTTCCTGCAAGGCAGTACATATTTTCTGAGAGTTTCATCCAAATATTTATATGCAGAAATTGAGTTTTGTTATGTGTTTATTAAGAGGCACTCTGATTTACTACAGGGCTTTATAGAAAATAGTATTATAGGAGTACTTTACTCCACAGAAGGAGTATGTATCCAAAATGTGTTTTTAAGAATGTTATTAAAGGCCAAGAGATGAGAGTCTCAAGCCTGAATGTTTCAGATGGGAGTTAGAAGGAAGGTTTGTAAAATTTACAGGGTTCCTTTGTGGATAGGGGATACTCCCTGGAAGAAGTGGATGGGGTGTTACGGCATGTGGATGTTTTGAGAGGTAGTAGAGCTAAACCCTATTTTGCTCCCAGGGTTGAGCCATCTGTTGCTGGGAAGACATGCAGAAGAGGTACATATTTAATGTTAGAGCAAATTGTGATACGAAAAATTTAGTGTATCTAGTGCAGTGTCAGTGTTGCCCATCTTTCTATGTTGGGAAGATGAACAGAAGGCTACGGGAGCATGTACATTACATGCGAACAAATAATTATTATATAATAAATATATATTTTTACTTATTTATATATATTTACTATGAATTTATAAATTCAAAATTTTAGCATAGGGTAGATAGTATAAGGGACCCAATAATGAAATGTACCATGCACTGTATAAAAGCACTTTAGTACTAGTATATAGTACATTTTATGACAGTGGTTAATATACATATTTTTGTGACTTTTTATTGCATTTTTATTCTCAACAAATGTCAATTGAGTGATTTTGTTTTTAATTAACAATTTTGTTTTTAACCAATTATGTAATTAACTTTTTGGCGCCAAAAATTTGTGTATATAAAGGAAGTGACATGTTAGGGTAAATGGTTCTGAAGAAATCTGGTAAATGCAGATGAAAGCGCTCAACCATTCTTACTAGATGTACATTCTTACTTAGATTTTAAGTATTGCTGCTTTTTTCTAAGTATCATAGCTATCTGGATGAGATCCTGCTGCTATCGTAATTTCCATTCAAGTGACTGGTATTTGGTGTAATTTACAAGCGGACCAGGGCACTCTTCTTTACATTTATTGGTTGGTTCTGAGTGCCTATACCTTGTTTTTGGTTTTGGTTCAAGTCAGGAGGGACTGCTTGTTTTGTACACCGGAACCGGAGGTATGAGTACAACAGGGCAGGAGGATTCGGGCCAAACACGCAGATTAATCGGCCAGTTAACAGAGTTAATAGACTTGTTAACTCCTCTCTGTACTCATTTGGTGCTTAGCAGCAAAAGCAATACGGACATAACCGAGGACACGGAGGAGCATGACGTTCATAGGGGGAAGCGGAAGAGACAGCTCATTGGCGACGACAACGGAGCCGGCGTTCTTCTTGATGGGACATCATTTAACCCACATAATACCCCTGTCATCCTGCAAGACACTTCAAATGGTGATGAACCAAGTAATTGTCATGGAAGGGATAAGGGCGCTATCCCTAAAAGAAACGCTAATTTCACTACCAGTTTGCAAGGTACTGTTAATGCTAAAGTTATTCAAACAAACAAAACAACCGAGGAATGGCTTAAAAGAGACATTCAGTTTCATGTTAACAGACATAGTGTCAACAATTTAAACAATGTGGATAATGAAACATATGCTATGAAACTAGTTAAATTAGACAAATTGCTTATGAAATATAGAACTTTAAGTATTGAAAATGCATATTTACAGGAATGTTTGGAAAAGGGAATTGTCCCTAAAGGTTTAAGAGTTTATAAATTTCCGAACAATGTGCATATTGGAACACATTTTCATGAAAGTTTACTTAAAGTTTTTAATGAATGTGGGTTGGAAGTCATTAAACTCATTATTGAAGAGAACAATAATATTCAAAAGGAATTAGGAATAGAAATTGCCAATCTTGATGCATGCATTACAACTGATTTAGTACACAATATTAAGGAAGAAAATGATAAGTATTTTTCTATGAGGAGAAATATTGATATTAAATGTGAGGAAGTGATACAGAGAAAAATGGGGAAGTTACATAGGGATATCAGGGAATATGAAACCCATACAAGTTATCCAAAGCCTAACAATCAGCACAGTTACTATACACGTTATGGGACTAGGAAAAACCATGGAAGAAATGTACCTTATTATAATAGACAACAGTTCAATGATGAAAATGAACGTTTTGCAACAGATTTTGATGTTGATTTTCCTCCCTTAGTGCACAGGGGACAGGCCCAGGAAAACAATAATGAATATGGAGGAAATTTTCAGAGGTGGGGGGGGTAAGAAGGCAGGGAAGATTTCAATAGATACCCTGGACTTGTTGGGTTATTCCAATGATGCTAACGTAATTACGAATAACACAGTCAAACACACATATGACAACTTTACTATATATAATTTTAGTGCATTAAAATTAAATCCAAACCACTTCTCTTTGTTAAGTAAAGGATTAAAATATATACCCAATAGAAAGGGAGATTTTACACGTACCATACTGGATGTCAAGCTATTTACTAGGAAAATCAATTTAGAAGTAATGGCTTCTAAAATGGGGTTCAATAAAGAAAGAATGACTGATAACAAGTTAAAGAGGAAATCTATATACAATCCACCCCTATACCCTCAGATCAGGAATTTTGAAAACATCATGGTCAATCTAGTGAGAAACAAACATCAAGGATATTGGGTACAACATAACTTAAGCAAAGATGAGAATCAAATACTAAAGGAATTGAGTCAAAATGCCTCACTGAGGGTCATGAAACCTGATAAGGGGGGAGGGGTTGTTATAATGGAACAAATAATGTATGAAAGTAAAATGAATACAATCTTAAGGGACGAAACTAAGTATATTGAGGCTTCGCATAATGAAATCAATATAGCACATCATAGGATTGATTCCATTCTGCAGGATTTAATGATAGAAAAAGTTATTGACGACACAACTTTGAAATACTTGGAAGTTAAGAAACCAAGGTTGGCCACTATTTTCGGCATACCAAAGATACATAAGGATATGCTGAATCCCCCGCTAAGACCTATAGTTACGGCCGAGGGGTCCAAAACAGCCCCTTTAGCCAAGTTTATAGATGTCAAGACCAAGCATATATGGATCAATAAGAATTTAATTTTAAAAGACTCATGGGATTTCCTTGGTGAAATCAAACAGGGTTTGTTTAGAGAAGACATCAGATTTATTACAATAGATGTTATAGACTTGTTTGGAAGTATACCACACGCAGAGGGTATGGGCCTTTTTGAAGAAGCTGTATTCGAAGATGATGACATGAGTCACAATGACAAAATAGCAAGTGTGATTCTTATGGATACTGTGCTAAAATACAACTTCATTATGTTTGGCGGGGAAATTTATAAACAGAAAGCTGGGGTATCTATGGGGGCAGCGTGTGCCCCCACTTTTGCCAACATAGTACTGTCAAAATGGGAAGAGCAGTTCATCATCAATTGTAAGTATAAAGACCTATGGATACTGTACCACAGGTTTCTGGACGATATTGTCCTTTTTTGGATAGGGAGTGAGGCACAATTTTTTGAATTTATGGATTATATTAATTGTACTACCACATATTTGAGGTTCACCTACACTATTAGTACAGAATGCTTGAAGTATTTGGATATTGAATTATACAAAAATACAGGCAAATTTGAGAGCAAGGTGTATAGGAAGGAAACCTATGTAAATTCTTATTTACATTTCAATAGTGCCCACCCATACCACAGTAAAAAGAACATAGTTAAAGGACAATTTGTACGAGGTTCCCGAATGACTTCCAATGATATAGATTTTCAGGAAGAATGTACATTATTACACAATATGTTCAGGGAACGTGGTTATCCAGAAGAATTTATAAGGAATTTAAGAAAAGAAGTAGAGGATGGAAGGCTGGACAGATTCAAGCCCATATTAGGCAGGGGTAATGAAATGAAAATGAATACGGGGCCAAATGCAGAAGGTAATAACAACAATGAGAACAACCAACTCAATTATAAGAGAAGTTTGGTCTTGGAATACAATAATTCCAATGCAAAATTATGTGACATTTTTAAAAAAGAATGGAATAAATTCAGTTCTATAACGGACATTGATGAGATAACCAAAATGACACCCAAGATAGTATTCAAAAATCCATCTAACATAGGAAATATACTCGAAAGAAATAAGAAAAAAGAAAAGGAGGGTATTTACAGGAGATGGGGGACATACAAGTGTGGTAGATGTCATCAATGCCCACATATTGTTGATAGGTCGGAAATAAATATAGACAGTAGGAAAAAAAGAATTATAAGTAAGGATCACTACAATTGTGATAGTAGGGGGGTAGTGTATATAGCTATTTGTCAAATCTGCCAGTCTTTTTATGTCGGAAAGACTGAGAGGTGTCTTAAACGTAGAATTTACGAACATTATTATGACATCTCCAGGGCCAAAGCTACCAATGCATTATACAAACATAGCATTGGATGCACTGGAGCTAAATATGTATTTTTTGTGTTGGACCAGGTAAAACCTGACAGTAGGGGAGGATTATGGGAAGAAATCCTCGAAAATAGAGAACTATGGTGGCAGGTCTACCTGGATTCCAACAACAGCCCAGGAATGAATGATTTTTTGACTATAACTCCCCTTTTAAAAATAAGGGCAAACAAATTATAATGCAATTCCAACTATGGTCACTTGAGGGCATATCAACATTGTGGATCCATAGGTTTCATTCATTATGTGTATATAGATACATACATTTTTCATATTAAAAGTGGTTTTAAATTACATAGTTTTTATAATTAGTTTTAGCATTTCTTAACTTTACAACATGAATTTGTATTAAGTATTTATGTAGGAGCGGTTCATAGGAAAAATGGTGGTTTTAACATAGGAGTTTTTAACATAGGAGTTTTTAACAAAGCACGTAGCACTTTATGAAACTCATGAATATTAATGAATTACACGAAGTACAGAAATAATAGGTGTGTTTGAAATAAAATTCATCCAATCCAGTAGTTCTTAATCACTTCAATGGACTATTTAAACGTGTTTATTATGTTTTCTTGTTGTCTGATGAAGTCTTTGGTGACGAAAACGCAGTTTGTTAAGTGTATTAAAGAGCGTTCATTCAATTGGAGGTTTCGCTGCTATTTTTTTAAGTATTGCTGCTTTTTTCTAAGTATCATAGCTATCTGGATGAGATCCTGCTGCTATCGTAATTTCCATTCAAGTGACTGGTATTTGGTGTAATTTACAAGCGGACCAGGGCACACTTCTTTACATTTATTGGTTGGTTCTGAGTGCCTATACCTTGTTTTTGGTTTTTATTCTTACTAGATGTACTTTGTGGTGCTGGCAGTTATCGAATAAAGTTGTGTGACAAAAAGCAACAGGCGAGTTTGCTTCTGATTCACGGCTCGAGTCCAGGGGATCTACGCTTGCTATTCTAAGAGTTATTGTTGTTTTGTTCCACTTTGGTTACTAGTTGCGAAATGGCAGAGGTGGATTGTCTTGGGACTCCATTGAGTCGTGAAGAGTACTCTACACTATGGTCGGAAGTGACGTCATTACAAGGAGACGTCAACAGGCTCCTTGAACTTGTGCAGAAGCTCACCGAAGCTGTAACAGCTGGTGTGGAACCAGCAAAAACTATTCAAAGTATTCAAGCCAATGCGGAGACATCGCAAGTGGAAGCAGTGTTGGTGGAGGTTACCAGCGAAGCTAGTGATATCCCTAACGGACAAGGTGAAGGGACTAAAATACACGATTTGGATATAGGAGATGAAAACAGGGACATATCAATTGAAGCTGATTTTACGTTTGATTTCAGCTTATTTCACACTAACAGTGAGAATATGAGAATGGGGGCACGCCCTAAAGAGCAGCGTGCTCCAGTACGGACATATTCAGCTATTGCCAAGAAGGCAAATAGCAAAAACAAAGGTACTGTAAACTTAGATAAGATATCTAGTCCTAA
This sequence comes from Protopterus annectens, assembly GCF_019279795.1. Classification (NCBI taxonomy): domain Eukaryota; kingdom Metazoa; phylum Chordata; order Ceratodontiformes; family Protopteridae; genus Protopterus; species Protopterus annectens. Next base: position 647,482,141 of record NC_056726.1, on the reverse strand, counting down.
ACCGAAGGTATTCAGAAAAGGGATTATCGGGAACGTGTGTTAAATGTATCTAAAGTACTAAATGAATTTTTAGCTGATGAAGATAATTTTGGGGGGAGAAATACAAGTGAATACAGGCAAAAAGTATATGAATGTGAGGAAAATGTTACTAATGATGTGAAATCCAGAATTTATTTATTGGGTAAAAACTAATACAACTTAAAAGTGTAAAAGTGGACAATGCATATCTTGAAAAATGTATTCAATTACAAGTGGTACCAAAAGGTTTGAGGTTTTTCAAACTACCACTGGGTTTAAAATATTCTTCAAAAATTGAGCAATTGTTTAACAAAATGTTCGACGATTTTGGCTTTTCGTACATGAAAGCACTTTTGAAATGTAATGAAGAAAAAATTAATGCCCTTCTACAGGAAGTAGAATGTTTAAATGAATCTATTATAAAAGATGTGGATTTTGTTGAATGGTATGATTTATATTCCAAACAGTTTACTAATGCAAAAAGTACAGTGCATAATGTTTACAATAGAAAAATGAATAAAATAGAGCGAGATTTGGAAATGTATAGGACAGGAAGAGCGTACATCTGGCCTAAGTATACAGATGAAAGGGAAGGGGTATTTGAAGTAGTTGAAACAAAAGGAAGAAGAAGAAAGTATAGGTTGAACGAAGAAGAAAATTTTCAAGGGGGGCGATTTTACCCGGCACCAAAAAGATGGCAAAGGGGATACAATCATTAGAGAATACAGATGGAATGATTGACGGAGAAGGTGGTGGAAAAAGTGTACAGAAGCATGCACCCCCCACCCCTGTAGACAACAGAATTAATGAGAAGGCGTCTACTTTTTGTACCAGTATTAGTATACCTGAGGAAAATCCAGTAAGGCATCCGAACATACATTGCTTTGAAGGGTTTAAAGTATACAACTATACACAAGTTCAGGTTACTACGGAAATTACTACATTGTTTAGCAAGGGGATGAAATTCATACCCACAGTTAAATTTGATATTTTTGATGCCATAAAAGAGGTGAAATTATTCTGTAGAAGACTTAATCTTGCTATACAGTTCAATCAAGGCCAGAATAAGGGAAAAGGAAACACTAATTGTAACAAGTTAACTAAGAAAAGCACGTACATTCCTGTATCTAACGCACAGATAGCTTTATACGAGAAAATGGTTTGTAAAGATTTACACATTTTACACAGGAATATAAAGAATAACAAGTTAGATTCCACAGCTAATAAGGACAATTTACTAACGAAGAAAGGAAATGTTTAGAGAATCTCATTATGAATGATGAGATAAGAATAATGAAGCCAGATAAAGGTGGTGGGATTGTGATTTTGAAAATAAAGAATATCTAAGGAAATACAGAAGATCCTAAATGAATCTGGTAACTACGAACAAGTGTCGTTGAACCAAATAATTACAGGATATAGAAGGATAGATTTTGCTGTAGAGGAGTATTTATTAGATAGAAGAATAACCAATGAAGTATATGAATTTTTCAAAAATGATTTTCCATTATTATCTAAAATTATAGGAATACCTAAATTACATAAAAATCTGGAACATCCACCTTTTAGACCTATTATATCTGGCTCCAAATCGAAAACATTTAAGTTAGGGGTAGCCATTGACCACTGGATGAAACATATATATACTAAAGTTAACCACATAGTAAAAGATTCATGGGATTTTTGAGCAAACTAACGGATGAAGTTTGGCAGGAGAATTTGATTTTCCTCACAGTTGATGTGAAAGATTTATTTTCCAGTATACCGGCAGATATTGGTCTTGAATATTTTTGTAATAGCATGACCAAGTATTCAGGTTGTAGTTGGGACAGGATCAATCTCATCATGGATATGATGGGGCTGGTCCTAGACCACAACTACATCTTCCACTCGGTCAACACTATAAACAAACTCGTGGTGTTGCAATGGGGGCTTCTTGTGCCCCCATTTTTGCTAATTTGGTTACGCTCGAGTGGGAGAACAAGTACATCTTCCCAAGTGAATATTACCAATACATCGGATTATACACTAGGTTCCTGGACGACATGTTTATTTTATGGAAAGGTCCAGAAGAGAAGATACAAGAGTTCTTAGAGTACCTTAATAACACCACGGAATTCCTCAAATTTACCTACCAGTATGACAAAGTGGGAATAGCATATCTGGACACTTGGATTAGTACTACAGGACAAGGGTCTGAGTCTAGAATATACAGAAAACCCACGTTTTCAAATGACTACATACATTATAGCAGTTGTCATCCTGGCCACATCTTTCGTAATGTAGTTAAAGGCCAATGCATAAGGATAGCCAGAATGTCATCGACTAAGGAGATTATGCAAAGTGAATTAGATACTCTTTTAAGTTATTTTTAGATAGAGGTTACCCTAAACATATGTTGACCAACATTACGTCTTATGTTAAGAAAGAATGGGGTAGTAAATATGTACCACTACTGGGTACAGGCAGTATGGTGAGTACTAAAGTCCAAATAGACCGAGATAATAGAGTATGCATCATCAGGTTTAACCCCTATACCAACATTATGACAGAAATTTTAAAGAAACATTGGGACATAATTACTAGTAATGTACCTATTGGAAACATACTAGGTACGAAACCCTCTATAGTATATAAAACAGGTTTGAATTTAAAAGAATAATAGAGACTAAGAAAAGGCCTACACAGGAAACAGTAGGAAGGGCACTACGAGTTGTGGTGCATGTAGTCAGTGTAAATATATTAACACAAAATGTAGGATGAGACTTAAGAATATTGTGAAATCTGTAGTATACCCTAAGAAGGGTAATTGCAATACACAGCGTATTGTGTATATTGCTGAGTGTGAGAAATCACGGCGTATACTATATAGGAAAGACTGAGAGGAAATTCAAAACTCGTATATACGAGCACCTGTATAGTATTAGGAAAGGAGATACTAAGAACGCTCTAAGTAGACACATTATAGAAAAGGGAAGTGAACATAGTTTTAAATTTGCTATTATAGACCAGGTAGAGGTAAATGACAGAGGAGGAAATTGGAAAATATATTTAGCTTGGTTAGAAAGTAAGTGGCAGATATGTTTAGATGCCACATGCCCCGGTATAAATGACCATATAAGTATCAAGCCTTTTTTGGCGTTAGAGTAAGGAAATTTCATCAGCCGAGTACAATTTATATATATATTTTATACATTAACACACAATATATATTTTTACTTATTTATATATATTTACTATGAATTTATAAATTCAAAATTTTAGCATAGGGTAGATAGTATAAGGGACCCAATAATGAAATGTATCATGCACTGTATAAAAGCACTTTAGTACTAGTATATAGTACATTTTATGACAGTGGTTAATATACATATCTTTGTGACTTTTTTATTGCATTTTTATTCTCAACAAATGTCAATTGAGTGATTTTGTTTTTAATTAACAATTTTGTTTTTAACCAATTATGTAATTAACTTTTTGGCGCCAAAAATTTGTGTATATAAAGGAAGTGACATGTTAGGGTAAATGGTTCTGAAGAAATCTGGTAAATGCAGATGAAAGCGCTCAACCATTCTTACTAGATGTACTTTGTGGTGCTGGCAGTTATCGAATAAAGTTGTGTGACAAAAAGCAACAGGCGAGTTTGCTTCTGATTCACGGCTCGAGTCCAGGGGATCTACGCTTGCTATTCTAAGAGTTAAGGTTGGAGGAATGTGATCAGTTCCTGCAAGGCAGTACATATTTTCTGAGAGTTTCATCCAAATATTTATATGCAGAAATTGAGTTTTGTTATGTGTTTATTAAGAGGCACTCTGATTTACTACAGGGCTTTATAGGAAATAGTATTATAGGAGTACTTTACTCCACAGAAGGAGTATGCATCCAAAATGTGTTTTTAAGAATGTTATTAAAGGCCAAGAGATGAGAGTCTCAAGCCTGAATGTTTCAGATGGGAGTTAGAAGGAAGGTTTGTACAATTTACAGGGTTCCTTTGTGGATAGGGGATACTCCCTGGAAGAAGTGGATGGGGTGTTACGGCATGTGGATGTTTTGAGAGGTAGTAGAGCTAAACCCTATTTTGCTCCCAGGGTTGAGCCATCTGTTGCTGGGAAGACATGCAGAAGAGGTACATATTTAATGTTAGAGCAAATTGTGATACGAAAAATTTAGTGTATCTAGTGCAGTGTCAGTGTTGCCCATCTTTCTATGTTGGGAAGATGAACAGAAGGCTACGGGAGCATGTACATTACATGCGAACAAATAATTCCTCCAGTGCATTAGCTAAACATGTGTTAGAAAAGGGTAATACACATGTATTTTCCTTTTTAGTTATTGAGGTGGTCAATGTAGGGACAAGGTTAGGTGACACTGAGAAGAGTGAGGTACATTGCATTTTGAAATTTGGGGCAGATAGGGGCTATGGTCTGAATGGTATGGTACCCATTAAACCAGCATTGAAGTTGAGGGGACTTAGGAAATGTTTAGAATGTTAGTACGAGGTATAGTATTGCAAGATATGGTGTGGAGTGTAAATGTGTTTACATCTTTAAGGGCTGCTTTAACAACATGATGTATTATGTTTGTTTTCAGTTCCTATGTAGGCTGGGGTTTTTGAATGTGCATCAGAGCAACAATATGTAAGCATTATCTACACTTTCTCTTTACATTTTTTATAAAACTGTACATGTGAATTTAATTATTTTAATTAGTGGATTATAAACTAAGATGTTTTTTCTGTGTGTTTTATAATGGTCTGATGAAGTGACCTTTAGGGTCAAGAAAGCACTTACCAACTTTTAATAAATATTGTGTTTTATACGATGCCGTGTGTTGGTTATCCACTATTCTGATTAAGCTTTTATTCAATAAAAGTACTTTTTTGTATATGTCAGCCAAGAGTCCCTCAATTATAGAAATACAGAGGACCTGAAAGCAAATCAGCTACAAAAAGTGAGAAAACAACACTGACTAGGAATAGTTTTTCAGCTGTTCAGAAAAAAAAACAGTGCAAGCTCCAGACATGACTTTCAGTAACCTAGAGGAAAGTATAAGACAACTGCACACAGACCTGCTTAAAATAAATGAAACTCTGATGGAGTATATCAACTCAAATAAAAGTCTGGAAAAATGGAAGAAGCTTTAAACAGATATTCAGGTGAAGTGATAAAACTACAAACATCAGAGGTCCAAAATGAAGAAAACGCTGGCTGAATATGAGACTGCCCAAGAAGAGATGTTTAAAAAAATAATAGAATTAGAGAACAGAGGATGTAGGGAAAACCTGAGAATGTCTTAGGTACCAGAGAAGTTGGAAGGAACAGACTATATTAATTTTATGAAAACACAAATAAGCAACTGGACTGGTATTCCACAGCATGAGTTAATTGAAAGGGCACATTGAGTGTATGCTCCAAACTTGGCTATCAGAAAGCAACTTAGACGTGTAATAGTAAAAATGGAATCTTACCAGCAGAAGGAGTTGATTCCAGCAAAACTGTGGCAGAAGGACAAAGTACTAAAAGTGGGAGACAGAGTGTTTGTGGAGAATAATTACTCACTGTACACCAGGCAGAAGAGAAGTAAATTTATTCCACTATTCAGGGAATGTCGAGAAAAAGGCATGAGATTCAAACTGCTGTACCCAGCTATCTTCAATATATTCTTTCCTGGAGGGACAAAATCATTTTTTGATGCAGTACATGCTAAGGAGGAAATGCAAATGTTTGTCCAACAAAAAGTGAATTGTGAAACGGAACAAGATTCTGCTTTTTTCTGGTAATAAAGACCACAGAGACTGTGCCAGTCAAAACTTTGCCAATACTTCAAAAGAAAATGCTTGAGAGAAGGAAAAAAAGGTACAACAGCTGACTACAAGAATCAAGAGTATGTTGGAAATGAAGCAGAGACAGGATATGGGAGAAGGAGAAGAACAGGAACAAAACCAGTAACTTGGAAATTGACATATGTGGGACTACAATGTAATAATTATTTGTGAAACATGACAGAACAAGAAAATCTAGAAATATTGAACTTTTTTTCTCTTTGTCAGACTTGTAGGGGACTCTAAAGCATACACCCTACTTCATGTCATTAATGTCTGGAAAAATACACAGGAGAGGGGAAGATGCAGGATAAAGTTAAGTGTAAGTAAAAAATTTTTTTCTTAAGTAATGTTTTTATAGTGCATGAATTTATTTGTGTGGTATACAATAAACTTATCTCAGTTATTTTAAGTGTAAAGGGGGTTATTAATGTAACAAGTGCTTCTGTTTTCTTTTCTCCATACTTCTCTTTTTCTTGTTCAATTCTAAGACATGCAAGCACTGTAGTATAAAAAAAGAAAAGTCTGGCCAAAACGACATGAAAAAATAAAAACTGATGTACATTTTCTCATTCTTGCATAAGGGAATGACTGGACTAAGGCCCTTAGCTTGATCTAGTAACAAGTTTTAAGAGAAAACAAGTAAATGAAAAAGGATATTGAATACTATAAAGCTTTTTTTCTAGCAAATAAATGCATGCTTAGTAACAATTCTTTATCTGGTCCTCATGTCTCTATGAAGACAATCTGATAAAGAGAAATGGCTAGGAGATAATGTTTTTGAAAGTATTCAAGTGTTTTCCCAGCTGGTACATCTTAGGATGGATAACCTTTCTTTTAGCTTAATGCAAGTCTGTAAATATCGCTGTCAGTTTTAGACACATTCCTATTAGAAGGGTAAAACTTCAATATTTGAATATGTACATAGTTTTCTGTGTTAGCATTAAGTTAATAGGTTTTAGGGAGTATTGAGAGTGTATTTGTTTTTTGCTTGTTTGAGGGCTTTCAATAAAACAAAAAGTTTTGTAAAATGTGACATAGCCTCAAATGGATATGACAAGAAACAAATGTATAAAAGATCAACTTGCCAAACAGTGTATGCATGTAACACAAAATCTGGATTTAGACATTTAACAAAAAAGCTGTTACACATAAAAGGTGGGAATAATAACTTTTTAATAAAATTATGCTTTTAGTAATGTCTTTAAATGTCAATGATCTCACAGATAAATATAAAAATGAAAGGGTAGTGAACTATATTAAAACATGTAGAGTGCAAATAGCTATGTTACAGTAAACACAATTGGAAAGAATTGAACATGTGAATTTGATAAAGAAAGGTTTTTAGGATTGTTATTCAGTGGAATACCTGGGACAAAGGATAAGAGGAATACTTATATATTAATTGTAAGAGGTGCTCCAATAGTGACAGAAGAGGATAAAAAAATAATAATGATGGATATGTAGTACTAAGGGGTTACTGGCAAGAGAGGAGGATCACACGGGTATGTATTTATATTCCACCTAAAACTGATATAATGGAGCTTAAGAATTCTGGGAGAAATAACCAGCTTTCAGCAACAAATATTGCTTATAGGTGGGGAATGGAATTTAATTTGCAGCAGTGAAGATGTGTCTGGATGGCCCAAAAGGATAAATATAACAAAGGAGGGTAGATTTTTGAAGAAATGTATGAATATATTTGGCATGGAAGATGTGAATTTGGTACTTGGTGTTTGAAGTGAATTTAAATATTACTCTCCAAGATACAAAACCTGAGCAAGGCTAGACAAAATTTACATTTCATAGGAACATGTGCATTTAATTAAACATCTTGATATGCACCCAATAACTATTTCAGATCGTGTGCCAATAATAACTAAAATAAAAACACAGGGTAATGAAATAAACAATGAAGCACTGGTGCTTTCCCATCTATCTGCTAAAAGGAGAGAAATTTAAGTTTGTTTGTCTTTTCGGCTTTTCCTGGTTAGGGGTCGCCATAGCGGAACTCCGGTCCGCTAATGATTGGCAGTTGATTTTTTTTATGGTGCCGAGTTGCCAGCCCGATGCCCAACCTTCAGCGAAGGCACGCCCATTCACGCATGTCTTTCGGAGGCCACTCGACTGCGGGGAGGACATGCAAACTCCACACAGAAGGCACTCCCAGAAGTGAATCGAACAGGAGAAACTCTTGCTGTGAGGCAACAACGTTACTGCTGTACCACCGTGGACTAAAAAGAGAGAAATTTAAGTAATGGTTGAAAATTATTCAGACACTATTAGAAAAGATAGAAATTGCTTCTGAAAAAAAATAGCTAGGGAGTGGGATAAAATCAAAGTGGAGTTTAAAAATATGGTGGAAATAAAAGATATGTATCAATGTGGTTTTGTGGAGGGGAGGCAAACATCTGACAACATTAACAGAACATTCATAATACAGAGGGAATCAGAATGTAAAAAATATCACTGTTGTTGGTGGGTCTTAATGCAGAGAAAGCATTTGACAGAGTAAGCTGGGACTTTATGAGCAGGCAATGGAAGCATTTGCATTCCCGGATAAAATTATAAGGTTGATTAGGAGGATATATGAGGGATCGGAGGTGAAAACTGAAGTGGGTTGGGCCCTCTCTGATAATTTCTGCTTGAGCAGAGAAACCAGGCAGGGTTATCCCCTCTCCTCTTTGTTATTTGCATTATGTTTAAAACCATTAGCAAAGAAAATAAGGGACTCAGAAATTCAATTATATAATTGGTATGGTAGTCAAGAAAAGCTGTCTGTATTTGCAGATATTATTTTAGGTTTACTATTATAATGTCGAGGTGAGAATGCACCCATATGAAAAATTCGAACTACAGATGTTCTAATGTTTCATATGGGTGCACTCTCAATGTTCGAATGTTTATATTAGCAAATGTACTGTGCATTCACTAATATAAATTTGAAGAACTGTACAGAGATCGTGGTACAGTGCAGTTTGAGAAATTCATCCCTTTCCTCACTGTAGTGCGATCTCAGAGTTGGAATGTATAGTTAGCAGGGGGTGAGGGGGGGTGCAGGGGGCTTGACCCCTGCAAAAACGTGATGTCAGGTATAGGAGTTTACTGTATGTGAGCTCCTATATGGACATCAGGTGCTGTGTTCAAAAGCAATGTCAAATCTGCTGAATTCGATCAGCGGATTCAACATTGTGACTTTTTTTTTACTTTAGAGTTTTTGCTTCAATATATCAAACACAAATTATTTTTCCGTTCGAAATATTGATAGTAAACCATTATTTTATGCCTATCAAAACCAGAAAGGGGCATTACAGTGCTGTGGAACATACTAAGACAGATTCAAATATTTTCAGGATACAAAATTAATGAAGCTAAAACAAAAGCAGTAGAAAAAATATGAATTGGTTCAGCAATATCCATAGTTATAGGGACACAATAAAATTAAGTATTTGGGAGTATGAATTAAAAATTATTCTGGTCTGGCAGCTAAGAATATGTGGGAAGAGACTAAAGATAATCCAAACCTCTGAAAGTGGAAGCTCTGTTATAATGATATGGATAGTAAGATACAAGCAGTTAAAATGTGTTTAGTCCATTTTGTCTTATACACAAGTCAGGCATATTTTTATCAACCAGAGAAGAAGTTGTGGGTAGCAGTTATCTGGAATGGGAAGCAGCAAGAGTCAAGTGGGGTAAGCTGATTCTTGCAAAACAATAGGGTGGATTGTGATTACCCAATTTGAAGGGTTATTTCATCAGAGCTACACAGTTAAGGCTCTTATATATCTATATATCTATATATATATATATATATATATATATATATATATATATATATGTGTGTGTGTGTGTGTGTGTATGGGTCCCCTTCACATGGTCAACACTTCAGAAAGTCGACTTTCATATGGCTGAGGCCATATGATCGACTTGCGAAAAGCCGGCCATGGGGAACCGCTATCTCCGTACAGTGTGGAATGGGAAAATTTCCATCTTCCGCACTCTAGTGCGATCTCGGAGTTGGTATATTTAAGTTATGGGGGGGGTGCAGGGGGTGTAGCTCCCCTGCTAACAGTTTCAGGTAAGTGTTTGTTGTGTTTTATGTGTTTATATTACGTGGTCGGCTTTTTGAAAGTCGATCATATGGTCTCGGCCATATGAAAGTCGACTTTCTGAAAAGTCGACCCATATATATATATATATATATATATATATATATATATATATATATATATATATATATATATATATATACACACACACACACACACACACACACACACACACACAATTCAAAGTAGAAAGGGATGATGCTGAACCAAGGGATAAGCTCAAGAAACAAGGAGAGACTGGAAATTTGGATACAGACCTTTAAGGAGAATAACAATAATCATACAGAATATTGTATTCATAAAGTAGCAGAAAGTATTCTAAGAATTAAGCCAACATGGGAAAGGAGATTCTGACAATATGGATTACTGCAATTAGGCATGCAGCCAATAGGCAAGAGGGGCTGGAATTTATTGGAGAAAACTGGTAAAAGAACCAAGGAACTGGGACCAAATAACTAGAGAGGGAAAGGTAATAGAATGGGACGTCAGTAATTTATTTGGACTGCAGGTTCCCTATCAAAGAATAATATCAGAGTATAGCACAGAGATAGAAATATGGTGGTCCTAAATGAAAGATCAGCAATGGTAGAGTTTTCAATGGAATCTAGAACAGAAGCCGCTGTTAAAAAGGAATAATTAGCAGAGTACATAAAATATTGCATGATAACTATAAGAATCAATCAAAGGAGATTAGAAGGAATTGAGAAGAGAGACCGGATAAGTAATTTGCAAAGAAACAATGGGGGATATGTGTGTGTCTCCCAAATAAGAAACAAAGACTAGAAGATTTAGGATCCTTGCTTGGAAATGTTTACATAGAAATTTTTATAGGCCAAGTAGACTCCAAAGAATTCTTCCTCAAGTAGACAGCAAATGGTGGAAGTGTGACGGGGAAGAAAGAGGTAATTGGGAACATATTTTCTGGGAGTGTAATGAGCTGGCAGACTTTAAAGATTCCCTGCAGACTACTCTGTCAGAGATACTGGATGAACAACTTGGTGTACTAGGGAAGTGATGTTTCTGAGCTATTATGCAGAATCGGAATTGCCTAGTCATGGTAAGGCCTTGCGGAGTCTAAATTATTGTGGCTGCCAAAAAAGCAATTACTAGAAAATGGAAATCGAAGTCTATATCAACTGTACTAGAAGTAGTGAATATAGTAACAGAGTTAAAACCTCCCTCCTAAATGAGTCATAGGGGTCTTGGAACTGGGCTGGAGGGATGGGTGTGTGAGGTGGATGAAGCTTTGTTGGCCTCTAATTCCCCTTAGCATCCAGCCATTTTCTCCCTTTGAAGGGCCTGCTCCTCTGAGTTTATTATGTTTTCTGTGTTTCCTGTAAAAAGGACATTAATCATGGGAATCATTTCTCTAATCGATTCCCTTTTCTCACACTTCAAAATTAAAAAGTGGAATTCTTTATCCCCCAATTTAACAAATACAATCTTGATTACACAATTCAAAAAATTTCTAAAAGTGCACTTCACTGATCTGCTCTTGTGCTATACCTAGCTAGCACTAATCAGCAACACAGCAACTTCCTTCATGCTTTTCTTAACTGTATCTATACTTCCTGTTGGTTTCCCTGATTTAGGTAATACAGATTAAGTGCTAAAATCCTCAGATCTTTAATATGTAAGACTGACTATTCTTCTCACATCTCCAGATTCTAGGTTCCTTCCATTACTTGTAAACTGTTTATTACAATTACCATCAACAACACTGGTATTCTTGTAGAAGCCTCCTGTTCATGATGCTTTTCTGCAAATTGTAAAACTGCAAATATTTGCTTCTATGCATGTTTTTATGAATATCTTCATTATTGTAACAGTTATTGTTCAACTGTATTTCCTGTTATGAATGTGTTCATTTACTGTAACTACTGTTCATAATCATGGAACTTTTCTCCCTGAGCCTCCGCAGAAAAAGGACTTGTAGTCGGACTTTCCTGGTAATCAAATGTAAAGTACAATAAAATAAAATAAATAAATAAATACTTTTGGTGGGGGAAATTGGAACATATGTCTCACTGTATCTGCTACTTTTCACTTTCTTCAGTTTTCTAAATACTTCATAAGCTTGTGGGCCATATAAAATTTCTGACTAAGGAAGTATTTAGTAAGAGGTTGTGTACATAGCCATGCATACCTTTTTAACACTGTTGAACATCACAGGTGTACTTAATGCCACGTTTACCTAGATGGGTGGCAGTCTGAATAAGTTTCATAAGAGGACCTTAGGGGACCATCCTTTTCTGAAGTAAAATGTACACAGCTGGCATAATGTTTTAAGTCTTTAGCTGCCATGCACAACATACAAGGTTCATTCCTGACCTCTGGACAATGCCGGTGTGGAGGTTTGCATGTTCTCTCAGTGTCTCTGTGCGATAGCTCCCAAAAACATAATGGGTATTTCCAACTCAAACTTGCCCACAAAATCAGAGTGGTAGGTAGTAGCACAGACTCTCTTGGGAGAAGGGTTGTATAGACCAACTGCTTTAGGTATCAATTGTGATGGTCTCCTTTGTTAGGGATAGCCACTCAATGGTGTAAAAATGATCTCTAGGTCACTTGGTCAAGTTGAGTGTCACCAAAAATTAACATGGGTATATGATGGTGATAAGTGAGTTGATGCCTAGGCGTACCCTGACCTACACCAGGGGTGCATGCTAATGGTAGGAGAAGTCTATGTGCTCCTTTTAGCCAGTATGTGCCCAACAACTGTGGGGCAATAAGCTGCTAGCTGGACAGTATCCACTTGCCCAGCTTGGGTTACCTGAGATAGATGTATGGAGCAAAAGCTGGATGTAAAAAGCAATCAACCTGCTAAACATGAACTAAGGATTGCTACACTCTGTATAGGTTCACTGATAGGATGTATCTTAAATGGATGACATCAAGGTAAGAAAGATGCTAGACATCCTTTCTATCCATGAAACAGGTTGGAAGGGCTATGCAGCAAAGACACTTGGCCTGGATCCAAAGTCTACTACTCAGTGGGGAGGACAGACTTGAACTGGTGTTGGAATTGTGGTAAGAGAGAGTCTGCAAAAGACAGTGAAGGATGTCATAAAACTTAGTAAAAGACTTATGGTAATCAGACTCCAATGTAAAGGTAGGCCAGCATTTGTAATCTGAGCCTATGCCTCACAGCAGAATTGTGATAGCAAAGAAAATAATGCATTCAGGCAGCAGCTACAGGACCTACTAGATAAAGCAGAACAAGATGAATTGGGTGATGATAGTGCAGACCTAAATGCACATTTAGGGACACATTCAACATGATATGAGGAATACCTGGGACCACATGGGTGGGACAACATCAATAAAGAAAGAAAGGCCATTCTAGACTTCAGTTTGGCAAATGGCTTGATGGTGGTAACCAGCTTGATGAGAAAGACAGGCAGTCACAAGATACCATATAAGAGTGGTCAATATGCAACCCAGACAGACTTCATCCTAGTATGAGAAGGGCATTGAGGTACAGTCAGAAATTGCAAAGTCCTTCCTTGTTAAATGGCCTGTACCATAAAAGACTGACAGCCACAATCACTTGCAGGCAGTGGTCAGGGAAGGCAGTATGTACAACAGAGGCTAGGCTGAAGATCTGGAAGTTGACTGCAGAAAAAGCTCAAGAATTCAAAGAAATACTCAGGCTCTAGCACCAAAGGAAGAAGAAAAATGGGTGGAGTTGAACAAGAATGACATTATCTCAAAACAACATGTTTGGGAAACTATATCACAGATGAGAGATCAGCCAAACAAGGAAAATAAGGTACATAAGGAAAGTTGGTGGTGGAATGCAGAATCCAGGAAGTTATCAAAGGAAAGAAGTGCAGGAAAAAGCACTAGATAGAAAACATAGACTAGACTAAGAGGGAATACTGGTTGGCTAACAGTCTATGAGAGGAGTCGCAGTATCAAAGAACAGAGCATCAAAGGTCTGCCAGCTTTTAGATAGTTTCCTTGTGCCATCTGCAGAGTTACTATCAGGTTGCAAGTCAAAGTCAGAAAGGTAAAGAAAACATTCAGCAGACACCCTTCATAAGGGGTGCCAGCAACAATCTGCTGAACAGCAGATAGGAGTACTTCTAGCAGTTTTGAATGAAGAAAATCCCACAGAAGCTGTACTACCACAGAGACAGCCTATGACAGTTGGAACAGCCCACTCTAGAAGAAGAAGAAAAAACTGCACTAAGGAAAGTGAAGTCATGGAAATTAGCAGGTTCAGATAAAGTCACATCAGATATTATAAGGATAATGAGTTAAGTAGGGTAAAAATGGCTCCACAGTGTACTCATAGCAGTATGGAGAGGAAGGTTTTACCAGATGACTGGAGAACAATCAGTCTCGTGCCAGTGTACAAGAACAAGGGGGTGTTGTCATTTGTCGGCAGTATAGAGGTATTACATTTCTGTCACACTGCATTAAAGTACTAGAGAGGGTGATTGATAAACAGATACACAGAGTAGTCAAAAGCAAGATGGGAGATGAGCAGTTTCAATTCAGATCAGGATGCAGCACAACTGATCCAATATTTGCAATGAGACAGATAGCTGAGATGAAAAGAAGCTAGATATGATTAAAGATTCTGACTGGACACTCTTAGACTTGTGAAAAGCATATAACAAGGCCCCAAGAAAGCTAATCTTTGGCAATTCTACAATGTATAAATATCTCAGAAACATTGGTAAAATTACTGCAGACTTTATGACACAATTTGCACAAACACAGTTTGGACTCACAAAGAGTTTCCAGTGGGAGTGCATCAGGATTTCAGCTCTGAGCCCACTGCTGATCATACTGGTGATGGACTGCATGAAAAAATAGATGGGAAGGAGCAGATTAACAAAGCTGCACTTTGCAGATGATGACATCAAAAGAGGATACTGAACAAGAACTTCAGCAAATGACAGGGGAATGGAATACAAAACTGAAGGCACATGGGCTGAAACAGAATAAAGACAAGCAAGCAACCGCTACCCCAAAACAAAACACGTGCAACACATAGCTCACAAAGCCAGTGTGCCGAACAGTCACAGCCCTTAAGGCTAAACAACACTCCTGATACACTTGTAATAGGTGACTCTATCGTCAGGCACACTGACGTCCCGCTCACCAGACTGAACAAGGAGAAGGTCAAGGTGAGCTGCCTGTCAGGCGCTAGGATCCGCCACATAACACAAGCACTCAGGTCACTCCAAGGCAAGTACAAATATGACTCAGTTATTGTCCATGCTGGTGTGAATGACCTGTGACGTACCTCACTGGACTACATGAAAAGAAACATAGAGGAGCTCTCTGAGCATGTAGCCCAGGCCGGTATGACCCTGACCTTGAGTAGCATCTTACTCTCACCAAGAATGATGCCACAATATGAAGACAAGATGATCAATTTCAACAATTGGCTTAAGTATTGGTGTCATTCAAAGGAGATCCAATGCCTGTCAGCCTGGGATGACATGCTCGACAAGCCACGATGCTTCGCTAGAGACGGCTTGCACCTGTCACCCCTGGGCTTTCGAATATTGGCAAAGGCTCTTTCTACCCCCATAGTGCCTTTTTAGGCAAGGCTCAAAAGACAAACCCACCTCCATAAGTATCACAAGGGATAAGAAACTAAGAGTAATGCTACTCAACTCCAGAAGTCTAAACCTCAAGATGCACGCACTCAAAACTCTCTTTAGCATGGAGAACATCGATATCTGTGCAGTAACAGAAACCTGGTTCAAGGCTCCCGAGAGCACCCCAGCACTACTAGGTTATACCTCATACCATGCTTTTCGGCCCCAAAACTTGGACCGAACCACAAAAGGAGGGGGAGTATCAATATTTGTCAAAGATACCCACACCTCCAGGTTGGTGGCACAGCACGAAGCATCAGAGACTATCCATGTGCAACTAACAGTGGGTAAAACTGCCTTCCAGTTTATAGCCTGCTACAGACCACCCTCCCAAACCCAGGAACCCCACTCGGCCTTCCTGAGAACACTGGAAAATATGAAGGTCTCTCCAAACACCATTATATTGGGCGACTTCAACTACCCAAACATAGACTGGGAGCATTACTCTAGCTCCAACACCCTAGCCCAAAGGTTCCTAGAATTTATAAACTCAAATGCTATGGAACAACTTGTTACCACTCCCACAAGAGGGGAAAACATACTGGACCTGATCATCACCAACATGGGGACTCTATGCTCCAGACCAGAAGTGTATCCCTCATTGGTAAGATCAGACCATAAACTAATCTCACTGGATATTCACATCCCGACTACACCCCCTGCCCTGAAAACCACAGTGAAAAACTTCTCTAAAGCAAATTTCACACTCCTCAAAACCGAGGTGGAATCCTTCAAAGTCCCCGGGCCTGTGGAAAATACAGCCCAGACCGCAGAATCCTATATAAACGCATTCTATAAACACCTTCAGGAATGCATGGATCATGCAATCCCAAATAAAACCAAGACCCAATCCTCCAAAGGCAGATGTCCTGTCTGGTGGACTCCAGCCATAAACAAACTATACAATAGAAGGAGGAAGCTACTACATAATAGAGCAAAATCCCAAAAAGGGAAGGCATCTCTGATCAGTATTAGCAAAAAACTACGGGCACTCATAAAATCGTCTAAGGCCAGCTTCGAGAGAAAAATTGCACAGGACACTAATGATAATCACAAGACTTTCTTTAGTTATGTTAGGAACCTGGTTGGGAATTCCCAGATATGCTCAGAATTAGTCCAAAATGACAAAAAATACACCAAACCCACAGACATTGCAAACATCCTAGCTGACAGGTTCAGTGCAAACTCCCCCCCCTCCCCACCAAAAGGGCAAATATCTATCCCAGCAGAGTGCTGCCCCTCTGACATGTCAGATGCTCAGGTAAAAGCTGCCCTCTCCAAAGCAAAAAACACAGCATCAATGGGACCAGATGGTGTCCCGGGCTGCGTCCTACATGAACTCCAAGAAGAGCTAAACCCAAACATAAAACTACTGTTCAATCTCAGTCTTACTACAGGATATGTACCCAAAGAGTGGCGTACAGCAACAGTGGTCCCTCTCCACAAATGTGGTGCCTCAACGGATCCTGGAAACTATTGCCCCATAAGCCTGACTAGCTTGGTCTGCAAAGCTATGGAAAGGATCATCATGGACCTCATAAATAAAGATATTGGGGACCTACAGACACTGGATCCTACCCAGTTTGGCTTTGTTAAGGGCAGATCCTGCCTCTTAAACCTGGTTTATTTCTTTGAAACAGTCACCAAGGCCATTGACGAGGGGAAGGTGGTTCACACAGCCTACGTGGACCTTGCAAAAGCCTTCGATACAATACCCCACTCGGGCATTATAGATAAGCTCAACAGCTTAAATATAAACCCCTATGTCACTAGATGGGTTGCAAACTGGCTCAAGGACAGAACCCACATGGTTAGAATTGCTGGAGCCATGTCAGACTCCAAACCAGTTACAAGTGGCGTCCCACAAGGCTCAGTCCTGGGACCTCTCTTGTTCGGTATATATTTCTTGGAGGTACAGGCCAACACAGAAGGACTGTGGCTGACCAAGTTCGCAGATGACTGCAAACTGGGCGCCATAATCGACTCTCCAGCCAACACAAGCATCCTCCAAAAGGGCCTCATAGAAACAGACAACTGGGGCCAGAGCCATGGCCTCAAGCTAAACGCCCAAAAGTGTACAGTCATCCCCTTTGGCAAAAACAATGTGCCCACAAATTACCACATAGGTGGTAATCCATTAAGTACAGAAGAAGTAATTAGGGACCTGGGGACCCAAGTTAATAGCAATCTCTCATTTGACAACCATGTGGCCAAAGTGGTTAGAAAAACATTTTATATAGCCCACCTAATCATGAAGGGATTCACATCTAGATCAGGGGAGGTCATCGTGCCACTTTACTCATCCCTCATCAGGCCCATAATTGAGTACAATGTCCCTTTTGGGATGTACCTTACCAGACACCTGCAGCAACTGGAAAGACCCCAAAAGTACCTCACCAAGAGGATCAAAGGGCTCCAAACAGATGCCATATGCTGCCCGGTTAAAGAAACTCCAGCTCTACTCAGTGGCATACCGCCTGCTCAGAGGCGATCTGTGCCTGACGTATAAAGCCATGTCCAACCCGGAATTAATGGACATGCTGCACCTCAGAAAATCCAAATCCCATCGAGCCACGCTCGAGAGACTTGAACCTCAGCACTGAAATAAATAGGACATGCTGGAGGGACAGATTCATAACCCAGAGGCTCCCTTCACTCTGGAATAAAATCCCAGTCCAGGTTAGGCAGAGTCCCTCACTGACTCTCTTCGAGAGGAATCTTGATGAGTGGATGGGAGATCGTAGGTTTACCCCGGGTATCACTTCTGTGTCACTGTTAGACAGAGGCACAGTATACTAACCTCGAAAAAGGGCATAGCAAAATTAATTTAAAATGGGTGGCGAAAGCCAAACACACTCTGGCTAGGCTTATAAATGCCCTAGGGCAGATAGCCTAGTATGAACCTATGAACAAGGCAGTTGTCATGGCAACAAATGGGGAAATTATAAGAAGCAGAAAAATGAGATAGAAGGGGAAACAGTGGAACGGGTAAACAGCTTTAAGTATCTGGAAGGGGTAGTTGAAGAGAATTAAAGTCTGAATGAGAAGGTCAAGGGAGAAACCTGGGCAGTGAAAGTAGACTAGATGATTAAGTTAGAGGTGATGGCGATGAAGTACCTGAGATGGGTGGTAGGATATACACTGTGGGATAGATGAAAAAATGATGACGTCAGAGTAGAAGACAGAGTAGACCCAATTGCAGGGAAGGTCAAAGAGAATGGATTACCTGCACGTGTTCAACAGGTTGAGTAAGGAGAAAGTCATGGTCAGTTACATATTAGGGACTAGGATTTGCCACACTGCGCAGACACTCAGGTCATTGGACCACTTTTACCAATATGACTCAGTCATAGTCCATGTGGGAGTAAATGACCTGAGATGTATCTGCCTAGACTATATGAAGAGAAACATCATGGAGCTCTTGGAATATGTGTCTCATGCTGGTATAAGCCTAGAACTGAGCAGCATTTTACCTTCTCCAAGGATGATGCCACAATATGAACAAAGATGATTGACTTTAATAATTGGCTTAGTTTCTGGTGTCATTCTAAGAGTTGTGCAATATTTGTCAGCATGGAATGAGATAGTCAACAGACCATGCTGCTTTGCCAAGGATGGTCTGCACCTCTCCCCTCTAGCCATAGTGCCTTTTTTAGACAATGCCAAACTGAAAGTACTTCTGACATAGCAAATCAAAACCAAGAAAATCTAAAGGTATTACTGCTCAATGTTAGGAGTCTAAACAAAAAACTCCACTCCCTAGAAGCTCTCTTTACCCTAGAGAATGCTGATGTCTGTGCAGTCACTGAGACATGGTTTAAAGCCACGGAGAGCACACCAACAGTGCTAGGTTATAATGCCTTCCACACATTTAGGCCAGCTACTTCACAAGCAGGAACTAAAGGTGGAGGTGTCTCTATTTGCATCAAAGATAAATATACTTCAAGGCTGGTCAAACAGGACAATGCACTTGAGCTGTTCCATGTTCAAATCAGCATAAGCAAAATCCAATACCACTTCCTTGCAAGCTATAGGTCCCCCTCTATGAACCAGGAAACCCATACCATGTATTTAAACTTATTAAAAATACTAACCATCCAACCCAATACCATATTCATGGGTGACTTTAATTACCCTACTATTAACTGGGAATCCTATACGACACCAAACCTACATGCACAGAGATTCCTGGATTTTGTAAACACAAACTCCCTGGACCAGATAGTCAACACACCAACCAGGGGTGCAATCATAATGGATCTCGTCCTCACTAATATGGGAGAATGCTGCACACCCCCCTACTGTAATGCCTTCCCTGGTAAGGTCAGACCACAAAATAGTCTCCTTTGAGATAAAAATAAAACCTGGACCCACAGCTAAACCTAGAATATTCAGGAACTATTCTAAGGCTAACCTCCTGGTGTTAAATGAGAACCTGGCAAAATTTTAAGCCCCCATAAAGACTGAGAACACTGCTGCCTATGTGGAATTATTCACAGAAACCCTGTACAGCTGCAAAGAGGGAGCTGTACCCATCAGGAAGTACAGAACTAACTAAAAAAACAAGCCACCTTGATGGAATCACAAAATCAATAGGCTGTGTAACAGGAGGAAGAAAATCATGGCAAAAATTAGGAGGTGCAGCACCCAGCAGGATAAGAGCACTCTCATCAAACTAAAACAACTCAGAGGACAAATAAAGTCTACTGAAGCCAAATTTGAGGTAAGTTTGGCCTCCTAGGCCAAGGACAGCCACAAAGCATTCTTTAGCTATGTCCACAACCTCAAAGGCAATACACAATTGTGTGCAGAGCTCATTGTAAATGGAGCCACCTATAATGAGCCAGAAGACATAGCAAACCTCCTGGCAGATAAATTCACCTCCAACTTTACCCCTCTCTCCCCCTCAGCCTTTCCTCAGGAAATATCAACTATAACTCCCCCTACTATCGCTAGGGAACTAGTCCTTAATGCTCTTTCTAAGACCAAGAACACTGCATCAATGGGCCCATACAATATCCCAGGATGCCTTCTAAATAGCATGAAACATGACCTATCCAGGCCTCTGGAATTACTATTTAACTGTAGTCTCCAAATAGGTTTCATGCCTCATGAATGGAGAAAGGCAACAGTCATCCCTCTGCACAAAGGTGGGCCATCTACAGATCCTTGAAACTACAGACCCATAAGTCTCACTATTCTTATATGTAAAGCCATGGAAATAATTATCATGGAGATGATCAACAGAGGTACAGGAAACCTCCAGACACTGGACCCAACCCAGTTTGGTTTTGTCAAAGGCAGATCATGCCTACTCAACCTGGTGGACTTCTTTGAGAAGGTCACCAAAGCAATGGATGAGGGCAAAATTGTTCACACTGCCTACCTTGACCTGGCCAAGGCATTTGACACAATACCCCACTCCAACATAGTTGACAAACTTAAGGTTAGGTACAAACCCGTATGTCAACTGGCTCACAGACTGGACCTAGGAAGTTAGAATTGGGGAGTCTACCTCTACAAAGAGGCCAGTCACAAATGGAGTCACTCAGGGATCAGTCCTTGGACTGCTCCTTTTTGGCATTTACTTCTCAGAAGTCAAGGCTAATGTCAGTGGCCTCTGACTGACTAAATTTGCAGATGATTGCAAATTTGGATCTGTCATTGAATCTCACACTGACACAAATGTTCTCCAGGAGGAGCTGACACAGACAAACTGGTGTCAGAGCCATGGACTAAAACTAAATGCCAAGAAATGCATAATGGTATCCCTTGGGAAGTCATCCATCCCTGGTAACTATCATATTGAAAATACACCCCTTAAATGTTACCCAGTAGTCATGGAATTAGGGAACACACATAGATAGTAATCTAGCATTTGACCATCACGTGTCTACAGTGGTGAGGAAATCATTCTATGTTGCACAACTTATAAACAAAGGTATGGCATCTAGGTCCAAGGAAGTCATTGTTCCATTGTATTCAGCATTCATCAGACCTATCATTGAATACAATGCCCCCTTTGGTATGTACCTAACCAGACATATCCAGCAGTTGGAACGTCCACAGAAGTTCCTCACTAAAATAATACAGGGTGTAAGTAAAATATCCTATGCAGACTGCCTCAAGGCCCTATCCCTGTATTCTGTCTACTACAGGCTTTTGAAGGTTGATCTATGCCTGGCATATAGGGCATTGTCAAACTCCACTATAATGGACCTCCTGCATATCCATAAAACAAACAGCACCAGAATTACCCTTTCTAAAGACTTAAACCTTGCCTGTGACATAAATAAGTCCTGCTTGAGAGAGAGGTGTGTATTCCAGAGACTACCATGTCAATGGAACATGCTCCCCATCCATGTGAAGCAGAGTTCTTCCCTAACCCAATTCAACTGCAACTTGGACAATTGGATGGGAAATCGGAAATTCATCCCTGGTTTGATACCTATGTCTCTAATGAACACAGGTAACCTGTAAATGGTTCATCTCCCAAACCCTTGCTTACACCAATCAAGGGTAATAGAACTTGTCAGAGATTTGGGATGCATGGCTAGGCTTAAAAAGGCCCTTGTGGTCATCAGCCTAGTAAACCCTTATGAACCTATGAGCCCAAACATCCATAAACAGATGACAATCTGCTGAAGAATACTTTGGAGAGAGATAGAGAAAAAAGGCAAGAGGAAACAAGAGGGTCTATCAAAGAGATGGCTGGATTGCCTGTGAGATCTGCTACAGTCAGATATGACCATCAAAGAAAGTAGGAGAGTGGTACTAAATTGAGAAAGAAGGTAACAATTGACTGGACACCCCAACCACCTGTAAAAAATGGTATAAATGGGGGGGGGGGTGGCTGATAATGATGATCTGCTTCAGAATGTGCATCTGGAATTACAATGAGTTAAACCTGGCAATTCAAAGCTCTAAAGGCCACTGTAGAAGAAGTGAAAGTCTTCTTGCCAAACATACCCTAAAGCCTATTTCCACTGTCACTGATCACAGTTTTCATTCTAGAGATAGAGCTATTACTTTAACAGCTTTAAGACAAGGGTGCCATTGAGGCCCTTGGATTAAATCTGACTAGTCTCCTATGGGTTGGTATTTGACAGTTAGGGCCCCGCGACTTGGTCATGAAGACATCCATTGATGTTTCATAATACAACAGGTCCAAAGCCCTCTTTTGTGCATCTGAAGCATCAGCAGTTTGCTATTTAAAATAGTCCCTCTTCTCCTTTGAGTCAAAATATCACCAGGTCACGTGGTAGGAAGTCAGCTAACACTTTATTAACTGTGTCTTAACCTAGGAGTGAGGACATTTGTGAACTGTAGTCCAGGTTACAGGTTCATAGGAGGTTACTAGACTATTGGCCCTAGGGCCTTTATAAGCCTAGCCATGTTATACCCTTGTTCCCTTATTGACCAAGTTATATGGTCTATATTTTCAGTGAGAGTCTATGATCAGCACCAACTGTCCTTATCCAAGAGGGACATAGGTGACATCCCTGGGGTAAATTTATGGTCTCCCATCCAGCTGTCTAAGTTACACTTAAATAAGGTCATTGAGGAGATCTGTTTTACGTGAACTGGGAGTTTGTTCCAGAGAAGTGGCAATCTCTGGGAGATGCATCTGTCTCTCCAGCATGTTCTGTTAATGTCGCAGACTAGGTTAAGATCCCTAGAGTGAGTGAATCTTGTCTCATTTGACTTGCGGATGTGCATCATTTCGATTAGGGCAGGGTCTAAGACTGGTCTGTAGGCCAGGCACAAGTCGCCTCTCAACAGCCTGTAAGATACAGAATACAGGGCCTTCAGTCTGTCCGTGTATGTCATGTGATGAAGACCCTGAATTTTTTGACAAGAAACCTCTGACATCTCTTCAGCTGCTGCAGGTGTCTGGTAAGGTACATACAAAGGGAAACATTGCATCCTCCTGAAGAATATTAAAATCTGGTCTTTTTCCAGAATGGAAGGGGAGTCTGTACTCCTTTTAGTGGGATGTTCTCTCAAAGATAATGGTTTGCTATGCCCAGACTGCCACCTTGGAAGGAGGCCTCCAAGAATTCCTGAGCTGAAGAGATAGGTGAGATAGACATATGCTGTACTTCAGGATTCCTGCTTTCTGTTCCAAAATGTTTGCCTGGTGTAGCTTTGACTACTGAGAAGATATATATTTTGTCTGTCTTCTTAAGTGACAAGCCTCTTCACACCTTCATCAACAGATGCATTTAGAGTAGCAGCAACTTTCATTGCATTCCAATATCTAAAAATGACATTCAGACTCATGAGATGAGCCTAGGCCATCCACCATAATAGCCTCCTTATAGGCATCATCAGAATGAGTACACAGATGGCAGTGTTTGAATGCCACCATTTTACTGGCATACTTTGACCAATGAATCCCAGCGGCATCCACTGACTCCTTAAGTTTACATTGCAATGTATATAAACTAACATCTAGACAACCCCTCTCAGGGAACACAGGAGACTTATGGATGCATTCTGCTAGTTGCTTGCATAAGTGAGCTAGGAGAGCATCTCTGTAAGCCTTAATAATGTCTTTGTTTGCCATTCCCTACAATTATCACATGTTGTTGCCAATGCCTAGACAATAAACACACTTGTTCTTGTCACTGAAGTTAATCTGTCTTTTACAAATACACTTATTCTGCTTGGGTAGCAACCCCAAATCCCTGCTTGGAAACATCGGGAACCCTGATCAGATGTAGAGGAAAAGTCCTGTACCATCGTAAACACAAAATCCAGCAGCAATTAACAAACATAAATATAAATTATACATAAAGCCGTGGTGGTGCAGCAGTAGCTTTGTTGCCTCATAGCAGGAGGTTCTCCTGTTCGATTCTTGGCTGGAGTGCCTTCTGTGTGGAGTCTGCATGTCCTCCCTGCAGTCGAGTGGCCTTCGAAAGACATGTGTGAATGGACGTGCCTTCGCTGAAGGTTGGGCATCAGGCTGGCAACTCGGCACCATAAAAATCTACTGCCAGTCATTAGCAGACCAGAGTTCCGCTGTGGCGACCCCTAACTGGGAAAAGCCAAAAAGACAAACAACAAATAAAAATTATACATAACAAAATACCCTGGGTGTACTTATTTGTATTTTTTCACTTGTGGTCTGACCCATTTGAAATATATTGAACATCTAATGTAGTGACACATGCAGCAAAAAGACTGGAAGACAGCTGACCATTGATTTGCTTTTATACTCAGATGTGTAAATGTCTAGAGGTCATATTTAAGGTCAGCAGGTGAGGATGTGATCAAACTCTTGCTGGAAGTTGGACTCCACCTGAGTCAAATTCCCAAGTTTATGACTACAGCATATGGCATACAATTGGGAAAACAACTCCCCCACACCCCCAAAGCAAAGATGCTGTCTTTACACTACACTAATTTTCTCTGTGTAAATGAATAGTAAAACAACATGCAGTTGTATACTTGCTCTTCTCTGTATGCATATTTCATTTTGTTGAAAAAAGGACACAATCCAAACCGCAAAAAACGTGGAAGACCACAGGCAACCTTGCAACCAATAGACCAAACACTGAAAAACTTTAACGCAAGTTTTATTTAATTCGAAAAGCAAGTGTTTTCGCCACTAATATAATTGTAGCTTCTTCAGAGACAAAATTCGGAACAAAGTAACCGATACAAATAGTTAAAAACAGGAAGTGACACTTATACTACGTCAGCTAGTGAATGCTGATGAAAGTATTTTACAAAACATTAAAATATAAACTCAAATTTTGATTTTCACATAAGCATAACACAACTGAATTTCACAGTCTATACCTAAAAAAAAAAGACATTTATGTAAATTCGTAAAAAATACAAAAAAATAGTACTATACATACTATTAACTAAATCATCAATCTAAACCATTTTGGAAATTATAAATAGTTACTAATCTTAAGAAGAAAGTATAAAAATGAATTAACCAACTCGACTAAACTTAAAAAATAATAATATAATAAAATCTTCAGTACTCCCAATAACAATACAATAAAGTATTATATATACACTCTGCGAATTTAAAAAGGCATAAATCTATCTATCTTATGAAATACTCGATAAGCAATAGGAACTACCTACATTTAAAAATAACCTAAACTACATCCTCAAGGGCAATTTAAAGGTGTTCAAGCAACCTTATCTCAAATAGCTCCTCATTTTTAAAACAGAGGAAATATTACAATTTTCATTGAGTCCTGGGAACTTGAAGGCATCTAATCTCAGTTGCCATTCAAGTCCACGGTTCTCAAGGATCAATGGGAAAGGTCCCCCCCTGATACTTGAAGGGACTTGGTCGATGGCCATAAAATGAAAACTATGCCCTGGATTAAGGATGATGTGTTTTGCCAAAGCATTTTCATTCTTTTTGTTCTTGATTGCATACACATGTTGATACACACGTTCACGGACTTTTCGGTCCGTCTTGCCTATGTAGAAGGCAGTGCAGCAATCACATAAAGCTACATAGACAACTGACTTACTTTCACAATTTAACGGATAATGTATCCGGTATTTCCTCTTCCTAATAATAAAGGACTCCCCTGTTTTAACCATTTTGCACCAATTACAAAAACCACAAGGGGACATGCCTTTCCGTCTGTTGAATAAATGACGGGACAAATCTCTCTCTAATAATTCTTTCAGGTTGCTACCTCTTTTGTAAACAAATCAAGGCCAAGCACCCAATTTCTACACTAACAATGAATTATTAGCAATAAAATGCCAATTTTTACGTATAATAGATGTAATAGCTTGAGAGTTACTACTGAATGTCGTAATAAAACTCAGTGAAAAATGACATTCTTCACCAGGAGTGGGTGGCGTGGAAGCCAAACTTAGATCTAAATCCAATTCAGAAAAACTTTTTCCTACTATAGGCTCATGGAAACAAGTATCCACTTGATTGAGCAAAGGTTTATAAAAACCATCTGACCTTTTCCTATCCACTTCTTGAATGAGCTCATTCAATAATGAAAGTGGATATCCACGGTTGACAAACATTTCTCTAAGGAAATTGCATTCGAACCAAAAGTCAGTGATTGTACTGCACATTCTCCCTGCTCTCACTAGCTGGCCTTTTACAATATTGCAAAATTGCTATTGCAGTCCTTAACCAACTTCACATCTAAATAGTCAATTTCTACAAGAGAGAATTTGGATGTAAATTCCAAAAACTCAGTAGTTGCATTTAAGGAATTGACAAACAGATCAGCTTCCTCATTACTCCCCTTAAACAGAATGAAAATGTTGTTTTAAAATTGAGGAGCTATTTGAGATAAGGTTGCTTGAACACCTTTAAATTGCCCTTGAGGACGCAGTTTAAGTTATTTTTAAATGTAGGTAGTTCCTATTGCTTATCGAGTATTTCATAAGATAGATAGATTTCTGCCTTTTTAAATTCGCAGAGTGTATATATAATACTTTATTGTATTGTTATTGGGAGTACTGAAGATTTTATTATATTATTATTTTTTAAGTTTAGTCGAGTTGGTTAATTCATTTTTATACTTTCTTCTTAAGATTAGTAACTATTTATAATTTCCAAAATGGTTTAGATTGATGATTTAGTTAATAGTATGTATAGTACTATTTTTTTGTATTTTTTACGAATTTACATAAATGTCTTTTTTTTTTAGGTATAGACTGTGAAATTCAGTTGTGTTATGCATATGTGAAAATCAAAATTTGAGTTTATATTTTAATGTTTTGTAAAATACTTTCATCAACATTCACTAGCTGACGTAGTATAAGTGTCACTTCCTGTTTTTAACTATTTGTATCTGTTACTTTGTTCCGAATTTTGTCTCTGAAGAAGCTACAATTATATTAGTGGCGAAAATGCTTGCTTTTCGAATTAAATAAAACTTGCGTTAAGGTTTTTCAGCGTTTGGTCTATTGGTTGCAAGGTTGCCTGTGGTCTTCCACGTTTTTTGCGGTTTGGATTGTGTCCTTTTTTCAACAGTTTGTTTGTATCATGGCCACGGACAGTCCTGTTAGCCCCAGTAGCCCTAACATCTTTGGATCAGCTGCGCCGGCAGCAAATAATGACAATGTTGATATTCCTTCTTTACTGGCTTCCCTTTCGCAAAGGCTGGATTCATTAAGTGCTCGCATGAATGCTTTATATCACAATGGTACGAACAGGGTGACTCCATCTCCTTCCTTTCCAGGTGTATCGGTTACTGGTGGGCAGACTAGTGGCAGTTTGGATATATCCATTCCGGCTGCTCAACCACCGGTACCTCATTCTGGAAATGTTAATACTTTTGTTACCAATAGATCTTCAGTAACTAACAGTAACCAACTTGGCGGCAGACTTTATTCGGCTGTTACAACTGGACAGCCTTTTATTTCACCTGTTGTTGCGAGTAACAACACTTGTGTTTCTAATGGCCCTCATGGCCTTCTTGTTCCTGGTGCACCTAATAACAGATTCTACTACAGGTATTGGGGGCGTGCCTAGCTTATCGGAATGGATCGCGAACATTGACAGTTTTTCTTTTACTCACAACGGGAACTCTCTTAATGTTCAAGGACAAGGACTTCCTCACACAGTAGATATTGCTGGTAAACTCAAAGCATTTGATAATAAATTGCTGAATTTAAAGAAACTTCAACTTGAATCAGCATACTTTCAGCAATGTATTGCAGAGAACTTAATCCCCAAGGGTTTGCGGAACAATTTTTCGCCTTCAGGTTTATTGGTGGACCCGCTTTTTTTCGCTGATCTAAAAGGGCTTTTCCAGCAACAAGGTGTGCAATTGCTGGAATTAATTGTAAAACATTATGCAGCCCAAATTTGTGCATTAACAACTGACATTACTGCTTTGGATAATGACATTAAGTTAGATATTGACTTTATGCGATATAGATTTGATTATAATCGCATTTTAACAAGTATCGAAGCACTTTTGGTTAAATTAAAAGATAATAAAACCAAAAAACTTGTAAGAGATAGACTAGCTTATCAAAATCATAGTGCTTATCCTAAACTTGAGTCAACTAGGTCTAGGCTGGTGCCTATTAGTGGCAATTCTGCCTCTTTAGATTCTGAAGTAGGAAATCAAGTCTTGGATGATGGATCTTGTGATGAAAATCTGGAGGATGTTGCTGAGGGTCCTAGACGTAGTAATAGGATAAAAGCTTCTAAGAGTACTGGGGCTGGGTTTAATAATGCCCATTCCAATACTAACAAACAAAATAAAAACAACAATTTTTTAGGCCCACGCAACAACCGGTCTTTTGTCAACAGGAAGAAGAATCGGAATAATTAGGTGATCTTAGTATTCCTGGTTTATCTTCAGTTAATACATGACTAACCATTATCATTAATAAGAATGGTGATTTTAAGATCTATAATTTCTCAGATGTTGTGTTGGACGATGATTTAGTTGAACTTCTAGCCCATGGGAATACTTTCATCCCAAGCAGGCATGGCAATTTAGCTAAAGCTATTATTGACCTCAAATGCTTTGTTCGTAAATTAAATTTAAAATTGTTGTTCAGCAATGAGTTAGGTACAATTGGTCCATCTTTAAAACTACCTAGTGTATTTAATCCACCCCTTCATGCACTCCTCCATCTTTTTGAGAGCGTTTGTGAGGTTGATTTTAGGCACCAGTTTGCTTCACCACAATATAAGGGAACTTTTAACAAATATAATACTACCAAGGAACAACTTTTGTCCCTAGATAATCTTTGCCATTTGCCAATTAGACTAATCAAACCAGATAAAGGTGGGGGTCTTGTGATCTTTGATGATCACACATATAAAGAGAAGATGGCTCTGGTATTGAACTCACCTGCTTATTGTACTTCTTCTGTCAATGAAGTTAATGGGGCATACCGTAGAATTAGGAGTTATTACCGTGATCTGTTTTTAGCTGGTAGAATTGATGTCGATATATACAACTTCATCGACATCAATTTACCCAAAATTCCAGTCATATTCGGCATTCCTAAAATCCACAAGGACAGTACCAACCCTCCTATGAGAGCCCTTGTGGATGGTAGGTCGTCCATGACTTATCCTTGCTCCAGACTCATTGACAGTATATTGTCTAAGTACCTTAAATTCATTCCAGGTTTATGTAAGGACTCTTGGTCCTTTTTGGAGAATATCAACGACATCCATTTTGACATCATGTGTAATTTTCTTACTATCGATGTCGTTGATTTATACACGTCCATTCCGCACCAAGAAGCGGTAGAATGGATTGGTCTCCTTTTAAATGATTTTGGAGCTCCTAAAACAGAAGTAGATTTGGTGACTGAATTATTGGACATTGCCCTTACATCAAACTTTTTCATTTTTGATAAGGATTACTTTTTGCAAAGGCAGGGAGTTGCTATGGGTCCCCCCTGTGGAGCCAGTGTGGCTAATTTCTTCGTGGGGTATTGGGAGAAAAACTTCCTTAGACAAAAACCAGACTTAATGCGATATGTCAGATTATATACAAGATTTCTTGACGACATTTTCATTCTGTTTAAGGGGAGTAATGAGGAAGCTGATCTGTTTGTCAATTCCTTAAATACAACTACCGAGTTTTTGGAATTTACATCCAAATTCTCTCTTGTAGAAATTGACTATTTAGATGTGAAGTTGGTTAAGGACTGCAATAGCAAAATGTTTAACTCTACGATTTATAGGAAACCTACGTATTGTAATTCCTTCCTCCACTTCACAAGTTCCCATCCCTTTAAACAGAAGCGGTCTATTGTAAAAGGCCAACTAGTGAGAGCAGGGAGAATGTGTAGTACAATCACTGACTTTCGGTTCGAATGCAATTTCCTTAGAGAAATGTTTGTCAACCATGGATATCCACTTTCATTATTGAATGAGCTCATTCAAGAAGTGGATAGGAAAAGGTCAGATGGTTTTTATAAACCTTTGCTCAATCAAGTGGATACTTGTTTCCATGAGCCTATAGTAGGAAAAAGTTTTTCTGAATTGGATTTAGATCTAAGTTCGGCTTCCACACCACCCACTCCTGGTGAAGAATGTCGTTTTTCATTGAGTTTTATTACGGCATTCAGTAGTAACTCTCAAGCTATTACATCTATTATATGTAAAAATTGGCATTTTATTGCTAATAATTCGTTGTTAGTGGAGAAATTGGGTGCTTGGCCTCGATTTGTTTACAAAAGAGGTAGCAACCTGAAAGAATTATTACAGAGAGATTTGTCCCGTCATTTATTAAACAGACGGAAAGGCATGTCCCCTTGTAGTTTTTGTAATTGGTGCAAAATGGTTAAAACAGGGGAGTCCTTTATTATTAGGAAGAGGAAATACCGGATACATTATCCGTTAAATTGTGAAAGTAAGTCAGTTGTCTATGTAGCTTTATGTGATTGCTGCACTGCCTTCTACATAGGCAAGACGGACCGAAAAGTCCGTGAACGTGTGTATCAACATGTGTATGCAATCAAGAACAAAAATAATGAAAATGCTTTGGCAAAACACATCATCCTTAATCCAGGGCATAGTTTTCATTTTATGGCCATTGACCAAGTCCCTTCAAGTATCAGGGGGGGACCTTTCCTATTGATCCTTGAGAACCGTGAACTTGAATGGCAACTGAGATTAGATGCCTTCAAGTTCCCAGGACTCAATGAAAATTGTAATATTTCCTCTGTTTTAAAATTGAGGAGCTATTTGAGATAAGGTTGCTTGAACACCTTTAAATTGCCCTTGAGGATGCAGTTTAGGTTATTTTTAAATGTAGGTAGTTCCTATTGCTTATCGAGTATTTCATAAGATAGATAGATAGATTTCTGCCTTTTTAAATTTGCAGAGTGTATATATAATACTTTATTGTATTGTTATTGGGAGTACTGAAGATTTTATTATATTATTATTTTTTAAGTTTAGTCGAGTTGGTTAATTCATTTTTATACTTTCTTCTTAAGATTAGTAACTATTTATAATTTCCAAAATGGTTTAGATTGATGATTTAGTTAATAGTATGTATAGTACTATTTTTTTGTATTTTTTACGAATTTACATAAATGTCTTTTTTTTTTTTTAGGTATAGACTGTGAAATTCAGTTGTGTTATGCATATGTGAAAATCAAAATTTGAGTTTATATTTTAATGTTTTGTAAAATACTTTCATCAGCATTCACTAGCTGACGTAGTATAAGTGTCACTTCCTGTTTTTAACTATTTGTATCGGTTACTTTGTTCCGAATTTTGTCTCTGAAGAAGCTACAATTATATTAGTGGCGAAAACGCTTGCTTTTCGAATTAAATAAAACTTGCGTTAAGGTTTTTCTGCGTTTGGTCTATTGGTTGCAAGGTTGCCTGTGGTCTTCCACATTTTTTGCATATTTCATTTGCTATAGCACTGTTTGACAAGGCTCAGCAGTGTGCAACAGAGAAACTACAGAGGTAAGAATAACATTTCTGCATTCATTTTTGGGATCAAAACAATAAGGGAGCTTGATCTTGTGGGTGGACTGTAAAGTATGTACCCCACTTTATATCATTAATGTTTAGGACACTAAAGAGGGGAGAACTAACTGTAAGTAAAACAATTTTTGTTCTTAGTATTTGTATAAAACATGTATGATATCTACTGCACATTATATAAAACAATTTTGCACAGAGTGTAGTCAGGAGTATTTTAAATATAGGGAAGTCTTTTCAGTGACTGTGTTAAAATACTAAAGTAAACAAACTTTGTTTTACTTGCAAGAAATACAGGTTTTACTGTATAACAAGAGAAAAAAGGCTGGACAAACGCAAGTTTAATGTATGTATGCTGTGATCTTGAGCTGCTAGGGTGGGGTATAAAAGTGCACTGATTAAATTATATGTAGCATTATATTTTCTCTCTCTATTTTACAAGTGTGATTGTCTAGATTATTACCTTAGACTTAAGCTGTAAACAGGTGTTTTTATATGCACGCAAGCTTTACAAATATGACAAAATTATGAAAGCCATGAAAATGCTAAGCTTCTTATAACTACAAATATATTAGCTTGTTTGTTTTCTACTGGCAAATGTTCAGTGAAGTTGGGATGTTTGCAGCTGGGTGCAGTTCTGCATTCTTTTTCTGAGTGAAATTTATAAAGACTCATTACTGAGTACATTTCCATGGAAACAAGCTGTCTGTAGGTGCAAGCAGTTAATTCTGAGAATTCTGGGTATTCTTTGCTGAGGGAAACAACATTAAAAGGTGTAATGGCAAGCAGTTCAGTGAAAAAAATAAGTCTGAAATTATGGGAAGTGAATAAGAGGTAACAACTCATCAGCAGCCTTAAAACTTTAATCCAGTTAACAGGACAGTGTACATTTTTAAAGACAGCCACTGCACTTTTTATTAGGACTAAAACTGTTTTCTGAAAGTATACAAGCTGTTTTTCATATCTGGGAGGGGAAGAGAGGTAAAAAAAGAACTGTCTGCAATCAGTGGGAGCACAGGTTGTAGCATGTGTTAGCATGGGTAACCATAATTTTAGGTTAGATACTGCCTATAGGTGCAGTCATCAATTTGGGCAATTATGCATGTAAAAATCAACTACCAATCATTAGCGGACCAGAGTTCCGCTGTGGCAACCCCTAACCGGGAAAAGCCGAAAGACACAACATATATGTACATACTTTTGTGTGTTTGTCCCAAGTTAATAGGGATAGGGAGTGTTTTGTATTTAGGCTTTTTTGGGGGTTTTCATTAAAACAAAAAGTCTTGAAAATGTGAAATAGGTTCAAATGGAGATAAGAAGAAACAACTGTACAAAAGATCAGCCTGCAGCACATTAGTATATGCAGGTAACACAAAAAATGGTAATACATATTAAAAAATACTATTATGTATAATAGGTGGGAACAATAGCTTTTTATCAGGATGGCTATGCTGTCCATATTATTCTGGAATGTGAATGGCCTTTTAGGTATAGATAAAAAGGAAAAAGCATCAAATTATATTAAGAAATACAGAGTGCAAATAGCAATGATGCAGGAGACACATTTGGAAAGAAATGAGCATATAAATTTGACAAAGAGAGAATTTCAGAATGGATATTCAGAGGAATATCAGGAAGAGATGAAAAGGGGAGTAATTATACTAATTAGTGGAGGGGCTCCAATTGTAATAGATGAGGGAAAAAGATAAAAATGGTACATCTGTGATAGTAAGGTGCTATTGGCAAGGGAAGAGGATTACAATGGCATGTATCTATATTCCACTGAAAGCTGCTATTATGGAGCTTTAGTTCTTCCAAAATTGTTTAGCTTTCAGCAGGGAATATTGTTTATAGGTGGGTCTGAAATTTGATTTGCAATACTGAGGATGTATCAGGCTGACCTATAAGGAACAATATAGCAAAAGAGATTGAGGTAGATTTTTGAAGAAATTTAGGAAAATATTTTGCATGGAAGATGTGACTTCAGTAGGAACTCAGAATTTACACATTGTTCCCAAAGGTAAAATAACTTGGCTAAACTACATAGAAATTTTATTTCACAGGAATATGTGCACTTAATTGAAAGCTTTAAGACACATCTAGTAACTATTCTTGATCATGCACCAATAAAAACTAAGAT
The DNA here is from genome assembly GCF_019279795.1 of Protopterus annectens. Taxonomy (NCBI): domain Eukaryota; kingdom Metazoa; phylum Chordata; order Ceratodontiformes; family Protopteridae; genus Protopterus; species Protopterus annectens. Next base: position 647,447,997 of record NC_056726.1, on the reverse strand, counting down.
AAAAATGCAAGGTTATCAGGTAAAAATAAGACATTGGTCCTTTCCCATTTACCTTTTAAAAATAGAGGAATTTAAGGAATGGGTAGTGGAAATTATTTGAGTTATTAGAGAAGACAAACATCTTCAGAATTTTTAGCTAGTGACTGGGATAAAATGGAAATGGAGTTTAAAAACAGGGTTGAAATAAACGAGAAAGAGATATGGATAAGAAGTAATAGAAATTACTTACAGGGACTAAAAAAGGTTACATCATTGCAGAATAAGGGGAATCTCACAGAATAAGATGAGGAACAAATGCAGAGTGCTAAACAGAAAACAAGGCAGTATCTGGACAATATGCATGAGTTTAGAAAGATTGCAGTTAAGCAACTATTTTTGATAACTCCAGAGTGCAAACACTTTTAGCACAATGACTTAGAAACAGAATACTGAAAGGGTTATCACAAAACTTTGGGAACCTATAACAAAAAAATAACAAGAGATCCTGTAGAGGTTTTAGAGATATTCTGTACAATTTATGAAAATTTTATAAAGCAGAGAAATATGGAAATCAAGAATGAGAACAAATGGAAATATTTATGGAAGACTTAATTATGCCACTGTTAGAGGTAGACAAGGCTCAACAAACTAAGTTAAAATAGGATGTGATGAGATAAAAACAAGTGATGTATAATCAGTCTTGAGAACATTTTCCAGAACAGATGGTATTCCGGTGGAAGTTTGGAAGTTAGAAGAATAGAAAGTGATAAAGATCTAGAAGATTTTATTTAACAGTATTTTAAAAGGAGAGGAAACACCAACACCTTTGAGGAAATCTGAGTGGCTGTGTTACCTAAAGCTGGCAAAGACCCTTCAGACCCAGTTTCATATAGAACCATTTCAATTTTAAACCATGATTTTAATGTGCTTGTCTATACTAGCTAAAAGACTGGCAAAGGTGTTGCCAAAATTGACAGATATGGATCACTGTGTTTTGTGGAGAGGAGGCATTTGTCAAAATGAATAGAGCACTGATGATCCAGAGGGATGTAGAATGTAAGGAAATACCTCTGTTAATGATGGGTCTTGATGTACAGAAAGCATGTGACAGAGTAAGCTGGAAGTTTATGAGTAAGGCAATCTCTGATACAATAATAAGGTTAATTAGAAGGATATATGAAGGATTGGAGGCATGATTTAAAGTGGGAGGGTTCCTCTCAGATAAGCTGTGTTTGAACAGAGGAACCAGATGGGGTGCCAGGCTGTCCTCTTTCCCCTTTATTTGCTTTATATTTAGAGCCATTGGTAAAGAAAATAAGGAACTCAGATATAATTAGTATGGTAATTGAAAAAAGTTGGCTTTGTTTGCAGATAACAGTATTTTGTACCTGATAAATCCAGAAAAAGGACATCTCAGTGTTGTGGTACATTTTGAGACAGTTTCAAGTATTTTCAGGATATAAAAGTAATGAAGATAATTCATACCAATAGCCTTTGTTTTATGTACCCACACATGAATTGGTTTGGCACTGCCCATATTTATGGCAACCTGATAAGATGAGGTAGTTAGGAGTATAGATTAAAGAGACTTCTGTTATGCCAGCCAAGGATATGTGGGGAAGAGACTAAATATAAAAGATAAAAAACTTTGAAACTGAAAACTCTTATGAATATGGACAGTAAGATCCAAGCAGTGAAAATGTTTTAGTCCCTTTTAGCCTTGTATATGGGTCAGGCATACTTTATCAAACCTAGCAAAAGTTGTGGACAATAATTAATAAAAAAATTGAAGAAATTTATCTGGGGGTGAAAGTGTGTGTGGGGGGGAGTTAAGTGGGATAAGTTGATCCTTCTAATAGAACAAAGTGGTTTACAGGTTTACCTGATTTTGAAGGAATATTTTGAGTTACACAGCTAACACAAGCAGAAGGTTACAATTCAAAGTGGAAATGGTTTGGAAGTTCAAGAAACAGAAAGAGAGCGACAGATTTTGGATGTAGATCATTAAGTAAAATAATAACATACAGAATATTACATTCATGAAGTAGCAGAAAAGATTCTATATACTAAGCAAGTATAAGAAAGGATATTTTGCCAATAGGAATGACTGCAAGTAGGGGTACAGAAAATAGGCAAGACGGAGATGGAATTTACTGGAGAAACTTAGTAAGGGAACCAAGGTATTGAGAGCAAATAACTCAAGCAAGAAAAGTAACAGAGTGAGATAAGCCCAAGAAGACATTTTGATTGCAAGCTAGAGACTGCCTTCCCTATTGGGGCCTGAGCTCAGAATATAAACTGAGAGAAAGGGAGATGGGAATTTAAGTGAAATACCTGCTCTCATGGAGCTTTTAGTTGAATCTAGAATAGAAGCAGCTGCTAAAAAGGGATAATTAGTAGAACATATAAAATACTGCACGATAACTATAAGAATCAATCAGAAGAGGTTAGAAAAGATTGGAAAGACAGACTGGAAAACAATTTACAAGAAAACATATGTATGACTCACAAGTATGCAACCAAATCCAGAAGGTTTAGGATCTTTATTTGGAAGTGTTTGCATATGAATTTTATAACCTCAAGCAGACTTCAAAGACTTTTTTTCCCACAGGTAGACAGCAAATGTTGGAGGTTTGATGAGGCAAAAAGAGGTAACTGGAAGCATATGGTTTGGAAGTGTAATGAGTTGGCAGATTTAAAAAATATTCCCTTAAGAGTATTCTATCAGAAACAATGGGTGAACAAATGGCTGTAAATAAAGAAATGATTCTTTTGAGCTGGGATACAGGATCTGAACTGCTTAGAGATAGTATGGCCTAAGGTTTAATTCTGTTGTCTGCCAAAATAATTACAAGAAAATGGAAATCAAAGTCAACATCGACTATATTTGATGTATTACATGTTATAAAAAAGATGAAAGAGTTGGAAGGCAGAGGGAACTTTAGGAAAGGAAAGGGGCAAATTACACAAACGTAAATGGAAAAATGTGGGAATACATGCATAATGATGTTCAGGAGGAGGAAGAGTGAGGTTTAAGGGAAGGCAGGAATTCAGCAACTTTTGTAATGTTGAACTGATGATAGCATCAAAGAAAATATGTGATTTATATATATATATATATATATGTGTGTGTGTGTGTGTGTGTGTAAAACTGGAAATGTTAAAATAGTTTTCTCTTGTTTTCTGTTAAGACATTAAATTATACTTTAATAAAGATATTTATAAAAAAAGCAGTAAGACAACTTGAGGATTTTTCTCAGGAAAAAATATTTATCAAATAAAAATCTAAATGGCAAAAATAACCAATATACTTTGAAGTAGAACTAAAAGGATTTGTCTGCGCACAACACAAACTGATGGACAGCTTACTACAGAAAATTATTTAATGCACACATTTGCATTTTAACCCTACTTAAAGTAAACCCTGTCAGAAAGGTTATTCAGCATTTTCTTTTAGTGAATCAATTTAGTCAAATCTTGCTTGAAACACGACCCATTATTGTCACCCTGGCCTGTGGTGAATCATTTTTCTTTAGGAACCAGTCAAAGGAACATACGGGAACAATACTACACAGGGATTATAAGATGCCTTGCCACATCCACCTTTCAAAGATACACAAGTTCCTGTTATCCTTTTCAAGGTACTTAACAGAGGCCCCCCTCCACACACACTCAACAGGGTGATACATTAAAACTCTGTTGTACATTTGTGTTTGCCTATCCAATCATCAAGACTTGCCTTAAGGGTAGACACTGTAGTGATAATCTATTCTACATCTCTTTTTTTTAAACACCTTTACTGAACTTGTGACATAGACATAGTTACATTTATATAAAAGTAATCAAACAGTATTAATAAGTTAAAATTAACAAACATTATGCTTCACATATATTGCTATATATCATATAATCTAAGCAACATTATTCAGTTCCTGCTCCTTTTCTTTTTAAACAAGAAACATCTTTATTAAACCATCACTTATGGCATGAGCAATCATATATTTACATAAATGAAAACAAACCACAACGACACAATCATAGTTGCAAGCATTTTATATCACAAACCATACTGACACTCCCAGCTGCAAACATTATACATCACTTATAATCTACCCAATCGTTTTCAGTCAAACATTACATATCTCAAGTCATGCCTTTTTTAAACCTCATTCCTCCACATATGTATTGATTCCACAATTCCCATTTTTCCAGTGTAGTTTGCTCCTACCTTTGTCTAAAAATCTCAATTCCAGTTGTTTTCTCTGTTACTTTATCCACTACTTCTATAATCTATTCTACATCATGGGAATACATTGAATTAGGAACTTATCCTTCAAGTCTTGTTTATTTGTTGGTGAAGATTAGTATTTCTAGTGTAGGTGTTTGCAGAATCCCTCATTTTTTTGTGCAAAATAAGTCAAACAGAATTAGGTCTTTTGTAACTCAAAGTGAGGCACAGGTCACCATGGAGCGGCTGGTAGGCTACTGAGTTTAAGGAGAGCTGTGTTAAGTTTTTGGGACAATTGAAGTATTTGAAGCCTTTAATTTTCCAAGTTAGAAATCTCTGAGGCTTCTCAATTGAGTGACATGCTTCAACTTGCATTTACCTAACAGGGCAATGTATTCAATGATGGGGCTGATAAGGAAAGAGTACAGTAGTAGGAGGACTTTAAATCTTGAGGACATCACCTTGGAAATTAAATGGGCTAGACAGAAGAAAAAAAGCATGATGATCAAATGAGTGTTGTCCACATAAGTGCTCTGGTTCACTTATGACTGCCTATAGAGAACAACCATTTATAAAGTACAGTTGTATAAGAAAGTATGCTAACAGTAGATGTCCTACAGATCACTGCTACAGTATTCCAATACTGATGGGCTATCTTGTTAAAGGTAACCTGATGTCTGGCTGGCATACCAAAGTCTAAATCTTCCCAACGCACCATATGTTTGGCATAGAGGTACATAAGCAGACATATGAATACAAGATCTTCAAACTATCTAGATCCAGGAGACTCTGGAGGAACCTGAGCACAAAGTAGTAGTCTAGCCAAGAAGAGGGAAAAGGAAACTGTTCCCCTCTCTGCCCATAAAGGTATAGAGGTACCAATAAGGACAGAATAAGTGTGTGAAGGGGGTTGGAGGGAGGGAGGGAGGGATGGAGGGCTGCAATACTACAACAGTGATCAGTAGGACATGTACTGCTGTTTTAAGTTCTTACACAGCTGTACTAATGTCCCTTCATGGATCACTGTTGCAGCATTTCAAAGCTGATGGGTGAGTCTCAAAGCTAGAGGTTATTAAGGGTGGATAGGTTGGCTGTCTACCAGTCCTGAAAGGACAGATCTAGCAAAGGGGGTTCTAGATCTGGAAGAGGAATCCACTCTTTCCTGTCTTCTACTTAAGTAACTCACACAAGTTAAGAAAGTGCTGATAATCTGCTTTGACCGGGATCAATCCATTACTCAAAAGATGAAAAAACTTTTTGTCGCACTTCTCATTAATTGTGATTACATTTAAGAGTCCTCAAGTTATTTATTTTTTTCTGCACTTTACATAAAAAATGTACAATCTATTGCTGCTTTAAGTACTTAATTGCACTGTATTACATTGTATCTGACAGTTCTAAGGCTGTTTTAGTTTGTGCAGTCTTCTTACACTTGGATTCCAAACCAACCATTCTACATTAAGAAAGTACAGTTGTGTACACTTACCATAAATGTAGATGTTCGAGTGTATTCACTGTTGCAGTCATGACCTGTGGGTATCCCTGCTGTGGTAACCCTCGGTCAGCCCGAATACCAGAGTCAATGTTTTTGTGTGCCAGCTGACATCGCCTGTAGTCTGTCAGGTCGTCAGTGCTATAAAGCAAGGCAGCCGACATCATTACATCAGTTTTTCTTGCCCTAACCTATCCGAAGCACAAGAGAAAAGACAGAAGTGGTCCTTGTGGCTAAAAGCCACCTAGGGAAGCTTATATTCTCCTAGGGGAAGATGTTAAATGGGGGAATGAAGGGAGTGAAACCAAGACTGCAACAGTGAATACACTCGAACATCTACATTTATAGTAAGTGTACACAGCTGTACTATGTTCTTCGTGTTTCACTGTTGCAGTCATCACCTGTGGGAGGATTCCCAAAGCTGAAGAAAAGGGTGGAAGGATAGGTTGAGCCCTAAGTATGGGTTAGGAGGCCCTGTAGAATTGCAGATGCAAACTCTGCCCTAGACTTAGAAAAGAGGGGTAGGTGGTAATGTTTTGTAAAGGTATGGACAAAGGCCTAGGTGGCCGCTTCCTAGATGTCCCTGGTAGGTACACCTCTGAGGAAGGCAGAGGAAGTAGAGGTTGCCCTAGTGGAGTAGGTACAGAGAGACTTAGGGATGGGTCTGTAGCAAAAATGGATACAGTCTGAAATCCATTTGGAAATGGTTTGTTTGGAGATGGGCTTCCCCTCTGCCCCTGCGGCAAAGCTTACAAGTAGTTGGTCTGTTTTTCCTGAATGGCTTAGTACAGTCCAGATAGTATCTCAGTTGCCTGTGTATGTCTAGTGAGTGTAGGATTCTTTCTCCCTTGTTTTGAGGGTTGGGAAAGAAGGTGGGAAGGTGTATGGCCTGGTTAAGGGTCAGATCAGATACCACCTTGGGCATAAAGGAAGGATTAGTCCTCAGGGAGACTCTGTCCAAATGGAAAATGATGAAGAGCCCAACAGCCATGAGAGCTTAAAGTTCCGAGACCCTTCTGGCTGATGTGATAGCTAGTAGGAAGGCAGTCTTCCATGAGTGGTATTTCAATTCTGTAGACACGTCAGGTTCGAATGGAGGCAAGGTTACTTTTTCTAACACACAATTCAGGTCCCAGGATGGTGTGGGAGGCCTGATATTAGAAGCGCCTCTGAGAAATTGCTTAATCAAAGGATGAGAGAAGAGGAGTGGGTTTGAATCATAATGGGCTGAAATGGCCGAGGCATGAATTTTAATACAGGAGAAAGAGAGGCCACTATTGAGCAACTCTGCAAGGTAATCCAGGATGACGGAGATGGATGGTTGGGAGTTACTGCACCCCCTTTGATTGTTTCCAGGAGCATAATCTTTTCCATTTTCCTGCATATGATTTTCTTGTGCTGGGCCTTCTGGCCTCTGTGATGATGTCCATGCCCTGCTTGCTTAACAGGGACTCTTTGTTAGTTTTTAGTGTACAAGCCATGCTGAAAGATTGAGAGTCTGTAGGTCTGGGTGCAGTATCTTCTCCCCCTCCTGGGTCATGAGGTCTGACATCAGGGGAAGCAGCTTTGGGGGGTGTAAGTCCAGGCTGTGTAACAGGGGATATCAATGTTGTCTGGGCCAGTCTGGAGCAATGAGGATGGCCCTTGGTCTCTCCTCTCTTATTCTGATCCGAACCTTGGGAGTAAGGGGCAGAGGAGGGAATGTGTACACAAAGAGGGAGTTCCAAGGGAAGGTCAAGGTATCCACCATCCATGCTAGGAGGTGGAACTCCCTGGGGCAGAACCTCTGCAGCTGGTGGTTGAGGTGTGAGCCAAAGAGATCCACTTCTGGAGTCCCCCACTCCTGAGTGATTTGCAGAGAGATTTCTCTGTGGAGCTGCCATTCTTGGTGGTCCATTAAGTGTCTGGTTAGGTGGTCTGCCAGGGTGTTGTTGATCCCTGGTAGGTATTGGGCAATTAGGTGTAGCCCCATGGAGGTGGCTATAAGCCCAAGACTCATGGCTAACCTGCACAGGAGTACAATTGGGTGCTCCCCTGCTTATTGATGTACCACATCACTGTGGTGTTGTCTGTTTTTATAAGGAGGACCCCTGGCCTGAGATGGGGTTGGAAGGAAGTCAGACCCTTTTGTACTGCCATCATTTCTTTCTGATTAATGTGCAGGTGAAGTTGCTGGGCATTCCAAAGGCCTTGGGTACACCTGCCTGCTAAGTGAGCACCCCAAGCAATGTCTGAGGAGTTGGTGGTGATGGTCTGGCTGGAAGGGCAGAGGATGAAGGGAAGACATGGAACAGACCTCTGCCCACCAAAGAAATTTGGCCCTTATACATGGGATCAGTATGGCCTCTAGGGACTGAGAGTGCTGACACCAAAGGTTCTTTAAGTACCACTAAAGTTTTCTCATGTGAAGCCTGGTGAGGGGGATAAGAAGGATGCAAGATGCCATGTATCCCAGGGCTTGCAGGAACTTCCTCACAGAGAGGTGGCTTCTGGAAGCCAGCTGGGTGAAGTAGAGAGGCAGGAAGCTCTGCTTTTCTGGGGACAGGAAGGTCATTTGGGATGCTATGTTTAGCACAGCTCCCAGGAAAATAATTTTCCTGGTGGGGTTTTGTTTCAGTTTTTTCTCATTGATGGGGAACCCTAGGGAAGTAAGGAGAGATTTGACAAAGAGAAGGTCCTGCAGCAACTTTTCTTTGCTCTCTGCCTGAATGAGGCAGTCGTCCAAGTAAGGGTAAATCTGTACATTTCTCCATCTGCAGAATGCTATAGCCAGGGCCAAGCATTTGGTGAATACTCTGGCAGCAGTAGATAAGCCAAAGGGCAGTGCAGAGATTTGAAAGTGTTGATAGCCTGCTCTGAAGCGCAGGAATTTTCTGCACGATTCCCTGATGGGGATGTGGAGGTAGGCATCCTTTAGTCTAGTGTCACGAGCCAGGCATTTTTTGTTTGCATAGGCAGGAGCTGCTGCAAAGTAAGCATTTTGAATTTGGGGGGAGGTCTGGGTACCCACTTGGAATTGGGAGTTCACTGAAAGAATCTGTATCCCTGAGAAATGATTTTTAAGACCCATTGGTCCTTGGTTATAGAAACCCAATTGTCTTTAAAGAGGGTGAGCCTTCCTCTTAGTTTTTGATGAGTGAAGGGAGGGCAGATGGGGGAGGGAAATTCTTTGTGAGTGCTTGCCATAAAAGGTTGGCTTAGAACTCCCTGCCTTAGAGACGGAAGTGGTTCATTGTTTGCTTCTTTGCTGGCCCTGGGGAGGGGCCTGGTTGGCCTGTCCCTGCGGGGCTTACCTTGGCCCTGTCTTCTGGGTGTAGAGAAGGCCCAGTGCTTAGAGGGGAAAGTTCCTGCTGAATCTGGGAGGTTGAACTTGAAAGAAATCCTACTGTTTGCATAGATTTTGCTTTTGTCTTCCACCATTTTAAGCACTTCTGCTTTTTCTCCAAACAGGCGCTCCTTGTCTAGGGGTCCATCAATAAGTTTAGACTTGACATGATCAGAGAGAGGTTGTTCCTTCAGCCATGCAGGTCTCCTAATAACAGATCCTGTCACTGCTGCACTGCTAGAGGCTTCTAGGCCACCATATCCACATTGTAAGGAGTGCTTGGCCACTTGACAACCACAGTGTAGTAATTCTGCCAGCTCCTTTGAGTTGGCACAGTCAGGAGAGGACGCAATCTTCTGTTTTAATTGTTCCAAACTGTGTTTTGATATTTTAACATATGGAACTGACAACTGAGTGCTCTGATAACTACGGTTGCAGAAGTGTATACTTTCTTACCCCATCTGTCCAGAGCTCTGGAGTCTTTGTCAGAAGGAAGAGGATTTTTGGCAGAAAGTACAGTTGTGTACACTTACCATAAATGTAGATGTTCAAGTATATTCACTGTTGCAGTCATCACATTTGGGTTAGCTGCCTGCAGGTAGCCCTCAGCCGGCCTGAATACCAGTCTCTTCAGATTTCTGCTCCGGATGCTGTCTCCTCTTTCATGATGTCAGGGTGTCAGAGGTATAAAACATGCAGCCGATGCCATTACATCAGTTTTTCTTGCCCCAGATGTCAGGTGCCCCCACAATAAGAAGCAATTATATGGTATGGTACACCCCCATCAAGAAGCAAATACATCAGAAAAAATAAATATACCAAAAAAGAAGGAAAGGTAGAGCCAAGAGAAGTCAGGGGGCTGGAGGGAGGGTAACCAGGACTGCAACAGTGAATACACTCGAACATCTACATTTACAGTAAGTGTACACAACTGTACTATGTTCTTTGTGTTTCACTGTTGCAGTCATCACATTTGGGTTGATTCCCAAAGCTAAGGAAGGGAGGAGGAAGTTAAACAGCATTAGGACCAGCTATTAAGCCCTGCAAGACTGCAGTGGCAAATCCAGCTCTGGATTTAGAAAAGATAGCCATGTGGTAATGCTTGGTGAAGGTATGTACAGAGCTCCATGTAGCAGCTTCTAGGATGTCCCTGGTAGGGAATCCTCTGAGAAAAGCTGCAGAGGTAGATGCAGCCCCTGTGGGGTAGGTTTTCCATGGTGCTTATAGCAGAAATTAATGTAATGTGCTATCCATTTGGAAATGGTTTGCTTTGAAATGGTCTTCCCCTCTGCCCCTGCAGCAAAGCCAACTAGCAGCTGTTCAGATTTTCTGAGAGGCTTAGTCCTGTCCAAATAAAATCTAAGTTGTCTGTGTACATCCAGAGAGTGCAGTATTGGTTCCCCTTTGTTTTGTGGATTAGGGAAAAAGTAGGCAAATGAATGGACTGATTTAGGGCCACACTAGACACTACCTTGGGCATAAAGGAATGATTAGTCCTGAGGGAAACCCTGTCTGCATGGAAGATAATGAAGGGTTCCACTGCCATGAGGGTCTGTAATTCAGGCACTCTTCCTGCTGAAGTGATGGCTAGAAGGCAGCTGTTTTCCAAGAAAGGAATTTCAACTCTGTTGTTGCAGCTGGCTCAAGTGGGGGGGGGGTGAGCTTTTCCAATACAAAGTTAAGGTCCCAGGCTGGAGTGGGAGATCTCCTGGGGGGTCTTACATTTTTGGCCCCTCTAAGGAATTGTTTTAGCAAGGAGTGAGAGAAGAGGGGTGGCTCAGTATTATAATGTGCTGAAATGGCAGAGGTATAAATTTTAATCGACAAGAAGGATAGGCTCTTGTGGAGCATTTTTGTTAAGTACTGTAGAATATGAGGTAAGTTGGGCACCATTGTGCCCATCCCCTAACCCTGGCTCCAAGAACAGTATCTTTTCCACTTTTCAGCATAGGATTTTCTAGTACTAGGCCTCCTTGCCTCCAGAATGACATCCAGCACCTGCTTACTGAGGGATGCTAGAGGAAAGCTCAAGGAATTAGCCAGGCTGCAAGGTTCAGGGTTTGAAGCTGAGGGTACAGAATCTGGCCCACCTGCTGAGACAGCAGGAAAGGGGTCTGAGGCAGGTGCCGTGCTTGCAGCAGTGTCATACTGCGCAAGAGGGGGTACCAGTGCTGGCATGGCCAGTCTGGTGCAATCAGTATTGTCCTTGGCTTGTCCTGTTTGATCTTTAGTAGAACCTTTGAGAGGAGAGGCAGAGGGGGAAAGCTATAAACTAAGAGGCTTTCCCAGGTAAAGGACAGGGCATCCACTTTCCAAGCATGACTGTGGGGAGTTCTTGTGCAGAATTTGTTCAATTGGTAGTTTTGAGGGGGGGCAAACAGGTCTACCTCTGGAGTCCCCCATTTGTTCCTCAAGAGGTTGAATATTTTGGTTTCTAGTTTCCATTTGTGTGGGTCCATGAGATTTCTGCTTAAGTCGGCTGCCAGTGAATTTAGTTTGCCTGGCAGGAATTGAGATTGTAGATGTCCTTGGCAGCTCAAGGCTGTGTTCCACAGAGCCATGGCTAATCTGCAGAGATGGTACGAGTGGGTTCTCCCCTGCTTGTTTATGTACCACATAACTGTGGTGTTGTCTGTCTTTACCAATAGTTGTCCTGGAATACGGTCTTTGAAGGCTGTCAGAGCATTCTGTACAGCTAAATTTCTTTTTGATTGATATGGAGGTGCATCTGACTCGGGTTCCATTTGCCCTGAATGCACTGCCCTGTCATGTGAGCCCCCCATGCATAGTCTGATGCGTTTGTTGTTAGGGTTTGGGCGGCACGGCAAGGGGTAGAGTGAAAGGGAGTCCCTTGTTGTGGTAGCAGGCCTCTGCCCACCAAAGGAACTCTGTCTTCATACAAGGAATGATAGAAATCATTGTTTCCAGGTCCTGAGAATGTTGACACTAGGCTTTTCCATTGGAATGTTCTCATATGCAGTCTTGCATATTGAATTAGTAGAATGCAAGAGGCCATGAACCCCAAGGCTTGCAGTATTTTCCTTGCAGATAGCTGGGGTTTTGTGACTAATAGTTTGAAGTAGGTTGTCAAACTTGTTTCTCCAGAGTGAGGAATGCCATCTTGGAAGTTGTGTTCAAGCTTGCTCCCAGGAATACAATCTGTTGGTAGGGTACTAGGTGAGATTTATTTTCGTTGATGGTGTACCCCAGTGAGGTTAGCAGTTTCTTTACGAATGCCAGGTGTTGTAATAGTAAGTCCTGGCTTTCTGCTTGAATCAGACAATCGTCCAAGTATGGGTAAATCTGAATATTTCATTGCCTGCAAAATGCAATGGCTGTAGCTAGACACTTTGTGAATACCCTGGGCACAGTAGATAAGCCAAAGGGAAGTGCAGAGAACTGATAGTGCATGGAGCCTGCCCTGAAGTGTAGGTATTTTCTGCAAGATTCCCTTACTGGGATGTGCAGGTAAGCTTCCTTTAAGCCTAGGGTTGCCAGCCAGACATCCTTGGCTAACACAGGAAGAAGCTGTTGAAGAGTTAGCATTTTGAATTTTGGAACCACCAGAAAGGTGTTGAGAATAGAGAGGTCCAGGATAGGACACCAGGGGTTGTCTTTTCTGGGTACCAGAAAAAGCCTTGAATAAAAACCTTGTCCCCTTTGTTCTGCTGGGACAGGCTGAATAGCCCTGATACTGAGAATTGAGAGAATCTGCTGTTGGGCCTCCGCCCATTGATTTGGGGATAGGTCTGGCCAACCATTTGGGGTTGGTAGTGTGTGGAAGTGGAATCTGTGTCTTGGGAGACTATGTTCAAAACCCATTTGTCCTGGGTAATGAGTTCCCAGTTTTTTTGCATGCAGGGCGAGGTTTCCTCCTAAGGGAGCAGGTAGTTCAGCAGGGCTTGGAAGGGTTAAGGTTAAATCATTGTGCCATTTTTCCGTAGGGGGGGGGTGACTTACTACTCCCTGCTTTGGAAGTGGGAGCCCCCTACTGCTTAGGTCTGTGCGTAGCCTGAGACAGTAGCCTAGGTGGTCTGCTGTTCCTGGGTTTGGAGTGAGAAGGACTGGAAAGGATCTGTTCTTTGAAGGCCAATGCCTACTGAATCTGGGAGGCTGTACTTGTAGGAAATCTTTAACAGTTTGCATAGATTTAGCTTTTTCCTCCATCCTTTTGAGGACGACTTCTGCTTTGTTGCCAAAAAGGTAATCTTGGTTTAAGGGAGCATCCAGTAATTTAGCTTTAACATGATCTGGCAAGTTTTGTTCCTTAAGCCAAGCATGCCTTCTAAGTACAGACCCAGTGACAGCAGCCCTGCAAGATGCTTCTAAAGCAAAAAAAAAAAAAACATTGCAAAGTATGTTTACCAACTTGTTCTGCATCATGCATTAAATCTTGCAATTCTGTGTGTTCAGCACAGTCAAGAATCAACATACTTTTTGTTTAAGTAGTCCCATAATATGCTGCTGATACTTTAACATATGAAACTGGCAATGTAAAGCCCTAATGGCCAAAGTAGCAGAAGTGTATACCTTCTTACCCAATCTGTCTAAGGCTCTAGAAACTCTATCAGAAGGGTTAAGATTTTTGGAAGCAGTAGCCTTAATGCCTTTTGGGCCTTGGGAAATGGCCTCTGAATCCGCAGAAGGATTTTTGAAGAGGAACTTGTGAGAGTCAGATACTCTGTAGTACCTGCCAGGTTTTCTGGGAGCTGGAAGTAAAGTGTCTGGGGTAAGGCTAGATTCCAAGAAAGCATCATCTACAATGTCCAGAACAGGAGGGATGGCTAAAGGCCTGTGTTGAGACACAGGAGTAAGAATTCCCCAAGTCACTTTTTGGATTCAGAGTAATCCTGGCTTTCCCAGCGGAAATGCTCCCTAAGAGTATGCAAGGTTTCACAGAAATAAAGATCTTCTGGAGGGGAAGCAAGGGAATGGATCCTCTGCATCAGAATCCTCATAAGTAGATAAGGGCAAATCCTGGTGATCAGAAGGAGCGGAAAAATCAGACCCCTGATCAGAAGAATCAGAAAGAAAATCAGTTCTAGGTCTCTCAGAGGGAGAAGGCTGCCTTCCCCTTATTAAGGTAATAAGGTCTTCAGCCATTCTAAGCATTTGTTTTTGAGGCATATGGGCCTGAGCCTGCGGTTTGGTCATCGATTTTCTAGGCATAGTGTGAGTTTTTGGCCTGGATGAAAACAATAACGTTGGTTTAATATGATGTCTGTAGGCCTGAATACACCCTCAGAAGCCGGTGCCCTGCACAGCGGCTCCAGACCCATCCAAGGTAGAGACATCTGCAAGTTCCATAGTCGAAGAAGCATCTCGCGGCATACCAGACTCCGAATGGGTCTCAGTAGAGGCCTGCGAATCTGAAGTAGTGGGTATCACGGGTTGCGAAAGCACCTCACTAAGTACCGGCGGACTGGCTTCTAGCTTAACAGAAGCGTCGTCAGCAGTTTTGGACCTATGCGGTCTGTCTCTGTCTTTATCCTTATGTTTTTTTGGAAGATTGGTAGTTGGATGGCTTAATGAAGCCATTTTGGATTACACAGATTGAGTACAAAAGTAATTTGCTGCAAAAATAGCCCAATGACAAATAGTTTGGGCGTTGAACAAAGCACAAAACCGAAAGCGAGGGACATTGTGGTCTGGGCCTATACAAGGGATGTAGTACAAATGAAACTCTCTATGAGGTATTTGCTTTCCACAGGTAAGACAATTGTTAACTTTTACTTACATCGGTTAGAGCAAGAAAAAGGATCCTCAACGGGGTACTTATCTTTTTAAAGACTTTGGGTCTGAAACTCGAAAATGAAAATTTCAGGAGATGGCCGACCGGCACTTGTGAACTGCTTCTGCTTCGGGCACCGCATGACAAGAAAGACTGATGTAATGGCGTCGGCTGTATGTTTTATACCCCTGATGTCATGGAAGAGGAGACAGCATCCGAAGCAGAAATCTGAAGACTCTGGTATTCAGGCCGGCTGAAGGCTACCTGCAGGCAGATAACCCAAATGTGATGACTGCAACAGTGAAACACGAAGAATATCTAGTCTTAGCTCCTTTGGGTCCCTGTGTAATGACCTCAGGGTCTACAGCAGGATTCCTATACAGATATTTGTGAGAATCCGGTACTCTGTAGTACCTGTCAGGTTTACTTGGAGCAGGAGGCAGGGCATCAGAGGCTAAGCTGGATTCATGGAAGACATCATCCACAACCTCCAAAATAGGTGGGATGGCCAGGTGTCTGTGCTGGGGCAGGTCCAGGAACTCCCCAAGTCTTTTCTGAGACTGTGGGAAGTCTTGAGATTCCAATTGGAATGGTTTCCTGAGGGAATGAAGGGTTTCCCCAAAAGAGAGGTCCTCTGGAGGGGAGGCAGAAGGTATGGACTCCTCTGCATCTGAATCCTCAAACAGTTAAGGGATGTTGTTCCTCTTCAAAAGCAGAATAATCAGATTCCTCAGACTCTTGGGTCTGTCATAATTTCTGGAGAAGGATGCCTTTTCCTTTTAGGACTGGGACCCTGAATATGTCAGATAAAGGAGATGAGATCCTCCGCCATTTTAAGCATTTGAGCTTGGGGTGGGGGAGTAGTAGCAAGATGGTGGCTAGAAGCAGATTACCTAGGAGTGGCCTGGTTTCTAGGCCTGACAGAATCCTTTGGCCTCTGAGAAGTGGTTGTCGGATGCGAAGACGTCGTTTTTTGTCGATCTTTGGTAGTGCAAAAAGCCTCCTCGGAAGCCGGTGCCTGCGCTGCAGCTCCGGACCGAACCGAGGCAGAGGTAGCCAAAGGCTCGGAAGACGCAGTGGATTTCTTCGGCATACCATACTCCAAAAGGGTATCGCCATAGGCCTATGTAGATAATGAGTTGGGCATCAAGGGCTGCGAAAGCACCTCACTGAATTCTGAAGAACTGACGACTTGCTTAGCAGTAGCGTCGTTGGAAGGCTTAGCCTCGTGTGGCCTGTCTCTATCATTATCTCTACTTTTTTTCAGAATATCCACAGATTGTTGGCTGACTGATGCCATATCGGAATTCGAAGACGGAACACAAAAATAATTGTCTATAAAAAAAGCTCTATGGTGAATGGTTCTCGCATTAAAGAGGGCACTGAACCGGCAATGAGGGACGTTGTGGTCTGGGCCTAAATAAATGATGTAGTAAGAATCAAAGCCTTGGTGTGGGATCTGCTTTCCACAGGCAAGACAACTGTTAACTTTTTCAGACATTGGTTAGAGCAAGAAAAAAGGGTCCTCAACGGGGTACTTAGCTTTAGACGTTTTCTGCTGAAATTCAACTTCTGGTAGTGACCAGCTGGCATTCGTGCGAACTGCTTCTGCTACGGGCTCCACGGCAAGAAAGACTGATGTAATGATGTCGGCTGCCTTGCTTTATAGCATTGATGACCTGATGTCAGACTACAAGTGGTGGCAACCTGCACACAAACATTTAACTCTGGTATTTGGGCCGAGGGCTACCATAGCAGGGATAACCCACAGGTGATGACTGCAACAGTGAAACATGAGGAACATCATTTTTTTCCTGCACTCTTGTGGCAGAAGTGAGCTGACCTGACCTGTCTGAGTTGGGGATTGCTGGTAGAAGGCTTATTGTGTTCTTTCCTAACTGGTATTTAGCTTAAAAGTTTTCTCTTTCCTAATATTTAAGCCATGCATTTCTGTGAAGCTACTCTCCACCCAGGGCAGTTAGCAATGCCCTGTACAGATGCACACACCTTGAATACTGCCCTAGTTGAAAATAAGTTGAGTACCTAGCAGCATTGCTTTGTCTGGGTGCTTTTGACTACACAAAGTATAATCCCCAATCACCAATTATGTGTCACAGGCAATAATTATAAGGCTAGCCTTAAGTAGCATTTTATCCTCTCCAAAGATGATGCCACAATATAAACAAAAATGATTGACTAACAACTGCCTTAGCTTCTGGTGTCAGTCCAAAGGGATTCAATATGTCAGCCTGGGAAGACATGGTCAACAGGCCAAACTACTTTACCAGAGATGGTCTGCATCTATATCCTCTAGGCTTTCAGATACTGACAAAGGCACTAGCCACCCCTATTGTGCATGTTTAGGCAGTGTCAAAATAACCAACCTTGCAACATAACTAAATACTCTTCAGATAAACTCAAGGTACTGCTTCTTAAATGATAGGAGTATAAACAAGAAACTGCAATCCCTGGAAGCACTACTCACCTTGGAAGATGTTGACATCTGTGCAGTCACCAAGACATTGTTCAAAGCAGAGGAAAGCATCCCAGCCATTCATGGCTATAATTCCTTCCATAAATTCAGACCACAAACTGAGCATGAAAGAACCAAAGGAGGAGGTGTATCCATCTTCATTAAGGATAAGTACACCTTGAGACCGGTCAAATGGTACAACTCTATCAAGCTACTCTGTGTCTAAGTAAACACAGGCAAAATCCCCTACCACATATCTTAGCTAGTTATAGGTCCCCCACCATGAACCAGGAAAAGTATACCTGGACTTACTGGAGTCACTAACCATACAGCCCAACACATTACTCAGGGGTGATTTTAATTATCCTATCGACTGGGAAAAATACACAACCACAAACATGCCGGCTCAGATGTTCTTGGACTTTGTCAATGCAAATGTTCTGAAACAGCTAGTCAGCACACCCACAAGGGGCTCAAATGTCCTGGACATAGTAATCACTAACATGGGAGAGTATTGCACCCCCTGTACGATGGCCTCACTGGTAAGATTGGACCACAAAATCGGTCTCTTTTGGTGCAATTATAAGGCCAGATACTGCATCAAGCTCAAAATCTCTTAAGAATTTTTCAGACAAATTACCTTCTACTAAGTAATATTATAAGTTGTTTCAAAGCCTCCTCAAACACAGACATGGACTCTTATGCAGAGGTGCACACCACTGCCCTGTATAACCACTTAAGTAGCTCTATCTGACTGGATTAAAACCAGGTCTTGCTGAAAAACAAGCCACCCTGCTGGGGGCCCCTAGTATAAACAGGTTATACAACAAAAGTAAGAAACTAATGTCCAAAAACAATAGGGAACTGGCTCAGCACTGGAAGAAATACCCCTCTAGCTTAAACAAGCAAATTTGAGATCTTGTCAAGTCCTCCAAAAAGAAAGTAGTCTCCCTAGCTATTCATTAATTACACCCAAAATCTAAAGGGGGATACCTAGCTATCTGCTAAACTGGTTGTGGATGGCACCATCCATACTTAACTGGTTAGCTGAAAGATTTGGAGCAAACCTCACCGCCCCCCTGTTCCCACAGGACAACCCCCAAATTATACCTGCCACTATTCCTCAGCCTATTATCTCAAGAGAACAGGTCATCTCTGCACTCTCCAAGGCCAAAAACATCAATGATACTAAACATCCTAGGTTGCCTTTTAAACAACTTAAAACATGACATAGCAGATCCAACTAGATTCCGATTTAACCACAGCCTGCAGGACTGGCTATGTTCCAGCATAATGGAGGACAGCAACAGTAATTGCTTGGTACAAAGTCTGATCCATCAACCAACCCTGTGAATTATAGACCCATAAGCACGACTACCTATGTCTTTGTTGGTAAGATCCATAATGATTCTTTCCATAACTTTGCAGATGAGGCTAATCTCCAAACTCTGGACCCAATCCAGTTCAGATTCATTAAAGCTAGATCATGTCTATTAAACCTGGTTGACTTCTTTGAGAAAGTCACCAAGGCCCTGGACAAGGACAAGACCGTGCATACCACCTATTTTGACCTAGCCAAGGCATTTGACACAATCCCCGCCAATGTATTATAGAGAAACTTTCCCAAATAGGAACTAACCCCTACATCATCACATGGGTAGCCAACTGGCTCACTGACAGGACATAAACTGTCAAAGTGGGTGATTTCGCCTCCAGCAAAAGACCACTCACCATGGCATATCACAGGGTACTGTGATGGGCCCTTTACTATTCAGAATCTATTTCTCAGAAGTCCAGGCAAACATGGACAGCCTGTGGCTAAGTTTGTTGATGACTGCAAATTGAGAGCAATCCCTGATTCACCCAGTAATGCTAATATACTGCAGAAAGGGTTAATGCAGACAAGTGACTGGTGCCAAAGCCACAGACTGAAGCTAAATGCTAGAAAAAATGCATTATTATTTCCTTTAGGAAAGCTAACATCCTTGTTAATTACGTTATACACAGCACCCCCTTAAATGTAGTTCCAGTGGCAAGTGATCTAGGTACAGGTATTCATAGCAATCTGAACTTCACCACATATCTAAAGTAGTAAGGAAATCCTTCTATGTGGCACATCTCATAAGTAAAGGCATCACATCTAGATCTAAGGATGTTACAATTCCATTATACTTGGCCTACATCAGACCAATAATTGAGTACATGTTCCCTTTTGCAAGTATCTCACCAGACACTTGCAAAAGCTGGAGAGACCACAGAGGTTTCTCACCAAGAAAATACAGGGTACACTCTGACATGAACAAATCATGCTGGACAGAGAGATACATCTCCCTGAGACTACCACTTCTCTGGAACAAACTTCCAATTCACTTGAAGCAGAGCCCCTTCCTGACCCTATTCAAATACAACATAGACCAATGGATGGATGACTAAGTTCACTCCTGGGGTGGCACCCATGTCCCTCATGGACACAGGCAGTCAGTACTAATTACCATAGACTTGTATTTCTGTGAACTTCACTCACCTAACTACTGACAACTGGGTTAAATCAGGATAAATATGGATAGGCTTATAAGGGCCCCTAAGCAAGTAGCCTAGTAACCTCCTATGAAGTGGAATCATCACCTGAAAGGGGACCTCATTCTTCTTAAGAGACCAGATGGAAAATTTTTTAGATGTAGTATTTTTTCACATCTGAAATGTCTGGAGCATATATTCTGTAAGTGATCAAAATTCTATTGCCCAGAGAGTCAGGTTGAGATGTATCTGAGACCCCTTTTTTTCTGTGTCAGTCCACCTTGTGAGGTAACATATAGTGATAGCCCCTGGCTAGGTGGGGAAGGGAGAATCAATGCTGCCTCAGCCAAAAGGGAGTCACTATCCAGAATTTTGGTTTGTCTGTTTGAAACTTCAGGAAGACTTTTGAAATTGGTGGAAGGCATAGTTAAACTTCCCCCAACTGAAGGACATGGCATCCTCTTTGCAGGCCTAAGGACAAGGGGTCCTGCAGCAAAACAGCTTGAGCTGCCTGTTCTGACAGGAGGCGAACATCTATTTGAGGAATAACTCATTTGTGGACTATGTCTAGGAAGACCCCCCCCCCCATTCAACATCCATTCATGAGATTCTTCCGAAGACCTGCTTATTAAGGGTCTTCATTTCCTTGACATTGATGTTTTACCTTATATCCTATGGTGACCACCAACCTTGAACTGTTGTGAGGCCAATCTATGTACCCCAAGCCAGATCAAGTGCATGTATGTGGATGCCTTGGGTGAAAGCAGGTGGACAGAAGGGTAACCCTGGATTAAACTGGATTATAGAAACCCACTATTGCAACTCTTTCTTCAGAATGAGCAAGAGAGGAATTTGAAAGTTTAGTGGTTGATAGTGCTGAGACCAACGGGACTTCATGTACCACTGGATCTTTTTTGTGTGTAGTCTGGCAAAGGGTACCAAAGGTATTGTGGCTGCCATGGAGCTCAGAGTTCTTAGAATTCCTCTTGCTGATGTCAAACCCAGGGGGAGCAGGGACTGTAGGCAGCTAAACAGGAATACAACTTTCTTCTTAAGGATAAAGGAAGTCATCAAGAGTGTGGTCAGCCTGCAACCCAAGAAGACCAGATCCTGAAGTGGATCAGAGAAGACTTCTTCAGGTTGAGGGTAAAAAGCCAAGTCTTTCCTTGGATGGGGTCTGGATGAGATCGGGATCTGCATAAGTCAATGGCAGGTGTGAGGCACTTTGAAAAAACCCTGGGGGCAGTAGAAATACCAAAGGGTAAAGCAGAGAACTGAAGTGTGATGAAAAAACTGAAAACCTGAGGAATTTCTAACAGGTGGGTTGGGTAGGGATATGCAGGACACCTTTCAAGTCCAGGGGCATTAAAATGGCTTGTGGAAGGATGAAGATGGCACTTTTGGAAAGGTACTGAGGTGAGATACCTATAGTATGGGCTTCCAAATACTATCATTCTGAATCAGGAAAAGTTTTTGGAATAAAAACCTTTTTCCAGGGCTAAGAGTGATACAGGTTCTATAGTTACCTGGAGAGGTTGTGGAGGAGAGCTGGAACAAGCCAACTTGGGCAGAGGTGGGAGAGTTCCCCTCTGATGAGGGGAGTTATCTCCAAGGCATTTTCTAACAGTGTTGGATGATGGATAGGACCCATCTGTCTGTAATGATAAATTCCCAAGCTGGGAGGGACAGAGTGAGTCTCTTGAACAAGGGGGTTTGTGGACTGAGGATGGAGGGGGAGGCAGAATATAGTCAGACTGAGACTGATTTATCTGGGAAAGGATTTTCCAGTGTTAGAATCTCTGGTAGTTTTTTTCCTGAAATCTCTTACTGGGCTGTTTTCTATCCCTTTGGCGGGGCTTTTTGCTCTCTACAGATAAAGGAAGTGGGCTTGGAAGGATAATTCCTTTAATATCTGGGGAGAGAAGTGAGGCACATGTTTAAAAGTCTGCATTATTTTACCCTTCTCCTGCAGAGTTTTGAAAAGTTCAGCTGCACTAAAACGTCACTATGAAGACAGGAATCCAGCAGCTTGTCCTCAATACCCTCCTGGAGAGAGTCAAGGTGAAGCCAAGGAAATCTGGAGATGGAGACAATGGCTGTAGCCCTGGAGGTCATCTCTACTACATTTTATAGAATGCCTAGCTACTTCTGTAGCTTGACTGAGCATGGGTGCAACCTGTGGATTAATTCAGTAATCCTCCGAATAAGCCACAGTTTTATTTAATTTACCTAGAATGGGCAAAAGGTATTTATTTAATTTACCTAGAATGGGCAAAAGGTATTCTGTCATCCACGTCCGATAATTTAAGACCCTAAAGGCCAAGGTGGCAAAGATGAAGACTTTTTACCACACTGGTCCATGGCTCTACTATCTCTACCTGATGGTAACACATTTTCTGCATGTAAATGCTTGGTGGGCTTATCAGTAGAAATATATATTAAAAAAGAAACTGAAGGGCATATAAAGTACAGATGTGTACACTTACCATAAATGTAGATTTTCGAGTGCATTCACTGTTGCAGTCATTACATTTGGGCAATCTGCTAGCAGGTTGCCCTCATCTGGCCTGAATAACAAAGTCTTGGGTCCTGCATCAGTTGCTGTCTCCTCTTCCATGACGTCAGGTCATCAGGGGTATAAAACATGCAGCTGCCATTTTATTCAGTTTTTCTTGCCCTAGATGTCAGGTGCCCCCCAAATGGGGAGCAAATATATATATATAAGTAAACAGTAAATATATAAATACACTTTTAGAAACATAAACTTTACCTTCAACTAAAAGCAAATACACCACAAAGGCAAAAGGAAAGAAAAGGTACAGAAATGGGGATGGCGGGTGGGTAACCCAGACTGCAACAGTGAATACACTCGAACATCTACATTTATGGTAAGTGCACACAACTGTACTATGTTCTTCATGTTCCACTGTTGCAGTCATTACATTTAGGTAGAATCCCAAAGCTATGGATGGGAGGATGGAACTAAACAGCATTAGGAGCAGCTATAAGGCCCTGCATGACTGCAGTAGCAAAGCCTGCCCTGGATTTGGAGAAGAGAGGTAAATGATAATGCTTTGTGAAGGTATGAACAGAGCTCCAAGTAGCAGCTTCTAGAATGTCTTTGGTTAGAACACCTCTGAGAAAAGCTGCTGAAGTAGAGGCAGCCGTAGTGGAATGTGATCTGATCCCCTTGGGCACAGGTTTATCATGGGGCAAATAGCAGAAATTAATGCAGTGGCTTATCCATTTAGAAATTGTCTGCTTTGATATAGCCTTCCCCACTGTCCCTGCAGCAAATGCTACCAGTAGTTGTTCAGACTTTCTTAGAGATTTGGTCCTATTTAGGTAGAATCTTAGTTGTCTGTGTACATCCAATGAATGCAAAATCCACTCCCCCTTGTTCTGCAGATTTGGGTAAAATGTTGGCAGTTGAATGGTCTGGTTAAGAGCCACACTGGATACCACCTTAAGCATAAAAGAAGGATTGGTCCTGAGGGACACCCTGTCCGGGTAAAATAAAAGGCTCCACTGCCATGAGAGCCTGTAGTTCTGAAACCCTTCTTGCTGAAGTGACTGCCAAAAGAAAAGCTGTTTTCCAAGATAGAAATTTTATATCTGCAGTAGCTGCTGGTTCAAAAGGAGGCAGGGTTTTTCCAGCACAAAATTGAGGTCCCATGCAGGAGTTGGTGCTCTTCTGGGAGGCCTTAAATTTTTGGCCCCTCTAAGATACTGTTTAAGCAGAGGATGAGAAAAAGAGGGGAGGCTCTGTGTTGTAATGAGCCGAGATGGCAGATGCATGGATTTTTATTGAAGAAAAAGATAGGCTCTTGTCAAGCATCTCAGTCAAATATTGTAAAATCTGAGGAATATTGGGCTTTGCTATGTCTATTCCTTGTGCTTGGTTCCAAGCACAGAATCTCTTCCATTTATCAGCATAAGATTTTCTAGTACTAGGCCTTCTGGCTTACAAAATGACATCCATCACAGATTTACTGAGAGGTTGTGTTTGAATAATTAGGTGATTAGCCATGCTGCAAGATTCAGAGTTTGGAGCGGAGTGTGCAGAATTTGATAGTTCTGCTGAGACAGTAGATGAGGTATTTGAGGTAAGTACCATGGAGGAAGGTGAGACATATTCCTTAGAAGCGGGGGCAGTCCAGAGCAATTAGGATCATTTTTGGTTTTTCCTGTCTGACTTTCAGTAAGACCTTGGAGAGTAGAGGCAGAGGGGGAAAGGCATAGACTGACAGGTTTTTCCAACTGAAGGATAGAGCATCCACTTTCCATGCTTTTTTGTGATGAGTTCTTGTGCAGAATTTGTCCAACTGATAATTTTGGGGAGAGGCAAATAGATCTACGTCTGGGCTCCCACATTTCTATGTTAACATGCTGAAGATTTGTGGATCCAGTTTCCATTCATGCGGGTCCATAAAATTTCTGCTTAGGTCGTCTGCCAGAGTATTTTGCTTTCCTGGCATGAATTGAGCTTGACGATATATTTGGTAAGTCAAGACTGTGTTCCACAAAGCCATGGCTAGTCTGCAAAGGGGTAGGAATGTGTACCCCTGCTTGTTTATGTACCACATAACTGTGATGTTGTCCATCTTTATCAGTAGTTGTCCTGGATGAAGCAAGTCCTTGAAGGCTGTCAGAGCATTCTGAACAGCTAGCATCTCTTTCTGGTTGATATGCAGATGCATTTGGTTTGGGCTCTATTTTCCCTGAATGGATCTCCCTGCCAGGTGGGCCCCCCAAGCATAATCTGATGCATCTGTAGTTAGGGTTTGGGTGGCAGGGGGTAGAGTGAATGACAGTCCCTTGTTTTGGTGACATGTCTCTGCCCACCAAAGGAACTCTTGTTGTAGGCAGTGAATGAGAGGAATCATTGTTTCCAGGCTGTGACAATGTTGACTCCATAAACTTTTTAGGTACCATTAAAGTTTCCTCATATGCAGTCTCGCATATGGAATTAGTAGAATGCAGGATGCCATGAACCTCAAAGCCTGCAGAATTGGTCTTGCAGATAACTGGGTTTTTGTCGCCAGTTGTTTGAAGTATGTTGTCAGTTGCCTTTGTTTGTCTGGCGTGAGGTAAGTCATCTGGGCAGTTGTACTCAAGCTTACACCCAGGAATGTAATTATTTGTGAGGGTACCAGTTGTGATTTCTTTTCGTTTATAGTGTACCCTAGAAGCCTTTTTACAAATGCCAGATGTTGAAGAAGAGTGTCCTTGTCCTCTGCTTGAATGAGACAATCATCCAGATAATGATAAATTTGAATGCTTCTTTGTCCGCAGAATGCAATTACTGGTGCCAGGCACTTTGTAAAGACCCTGGGTGCAGTAGATAAGCCAAAGGGCAGTGCAGAGAATTGGTAATGCAAAAATCCCGCTTTAAAGCAGCGGTATCTTCTGCATGATTCCCTTATTGGGATATGCAGGTATGCCTCTTAAATCTAGAGTTACTAACCAAGCATTCCTGCCTAGCATAGGCAGTAGCTGTTGTAAAGTCAGCATTTTGAATTTTGGAATGTCTAGGAACGTGCTCAAAATCGATAAGTCCAGTATTGGATGCCATGAATGGTCTTTTCTGGGTATCAGGAAAAGTCTTGAATAAAAACCTTGTCATTTTTCCTTTTCTGGTACCGGTTCAATAGCCCCCATATCCATGAGGGACCTGACTGGTTTCTGGGCCTCTGCCCACTGGCTTTGTGGCAGATCTGGCCATCCATTTGGGATTGGCAAAGTACGGAAATGAAATCTGTACCCCTGGGATACTATGTTTAATATCCATTTGTCCTGGGTAATTAACTGCCAATTTTGAGCATGAAGTGCTAGATTTCCCCCCAAGGGGGCTGCCAAAAGATAAGTGCTTGGTGATGGTAGAGGAAAGTCACTTGAGACTGCTTACTGTAGGGTTGTGCTTTGTTTCCTCCAGATTTGGAGGTGGAGGCACCCCATTGCTTTGACCTGTAAGAACCCTGTGATTGGTATTGGCAGCCTTTTGAGTGCCTGGATTTGCCCTGAGTGGCTCTGTTGGACACAGAAAAAAAAAAAATTTTTAGTAGGCCAGTGCCTACTGAACTTGGGTGGCTGCACTTGCAAGAAATCTTTTACAGTCTGCATAGATTTAGCTGGGTCTTCCATTTTCTTTAAAACCTCTTCTGCCTTATTGCCAGAGTATCATGCTGCAAAGGGGCATCCAACAATTTAGCTTTAACATGATCAGGCAGATTTTGCTCCTTGAGCCAGGCATGCCTTCTGATCACAGATCCAGTAATGGTGGCCCTACAAGAGGCCTCCAAGGAATCAAAACCACATTGCAAAGTATGCTTTCCAACCTGTTCTGCTGAATACAATAATTCATGTAACTCTATTTTCCACACAATCAGAAATCAACATAATTTTCTGTTTCAGTAAGCCCATAACATACTGTTGATATTTAAGCATATGAAACTGGCAGTTTAAAGCCCTGATTGTCAAGGTTGCAGATGTATAAACCTTCTTACCCCATCTATCCAGCAACCTGGAATCTGTATCAGAAGGGGTATGATTTTGGCTGTAGATGCCTTTACACCTTTGGGACCCTGAGAAATAGTTTCAAGGTCAGCAGCAGGATTTTTGAAAAGAAATTGTGGTAGTCAGGAACCCTGTAATATCTGTCTGGCTTACTAGGAGCCGGAGGCAGGGAATCAGGAGCCATGCTTGATTTGAAGAACACATCAACAATGTCTAATACAGGAGGTATTGCCAAAGGCCTATGCTGAGGAAGAAGGAGGACATCCCTAAGCCTCTTTTTTTGATTCAGAGAAGTCCTGACTCTCCCAGTGAAAATGTTCCCTTAAAGTATGCAAGGTCTCTCCAAAAGAGTAATCCTCAGGAGGAGATGCAGATGGGATGGATTCCTCTGCATCAGAATCCTCATAGGGTGGAATAGAAAATTCCTGATCAGTAGAGGAATAAGAAGAAATGGAAACCTAATCTGAAGATTCATAATCAGTGCTTTGCCTAGGCCTCTTAGCAGGGGGGGGGGTAGTTGGGAACCCCTGATCAAGGTAATTAAATCCTCAGCCATTTTGATCATCTGTTTTTTAGGCATAGGGGCCTGAGCACGTGGCTCATGCGTCAGTTTTTTAGACATAGAAGCTGTTTTTGACCTTGTTTTTGTTGCTGACATCGGTTTAATATAGAAATGTTGAGGCCTAAAAACACCCTCAGAAGCTGGTGCCCGCTCAGAGGCTCCAGACCCATCCAAGGGAGAGACATCCGCGGGTTCAATACTCTGAGAATCTCACAGCAAACCGGACTCCGAATGGGTCTCGGTAGAGGCCTGCGACTCAAAAGCAGCGGGTATCAGGGGCTGCGAAGGCACCTCACTGCGTACCGGCGACTGGCTTAGGAGAAGCTTCGTCAGTTTTGGACCTCGACGGTCTGTGTCTGTCTTTTTCTTTGCGATTTTTATGAACTCTTGTAGTCGGATTGCTAGCTGACGACATTTCAGGATAATTAAATCTTGCACCAAAATATTTAGAAGAAAAAATATACCAAAGCTTAACAGTGCATTGGTTAAATCTAGCACAAAACCGACAGCAAGGCACGTTGTGATCTGGGCCTAGGCAAGAAATACAGTACAAATTAAAATCCTTATGAGGTATTTGCTTCCCACAAGTAATGCAATTATTAACTTTTACTGACATCAGTAAGGAGCAAGAAAAAGTTTCCCCAACGGGGTACTTAGCTTTAGTTTAAAGACTTTGGTTCTGAAACTCGAATATGAAAATTTCAGGAGTCGGCCGACCGGCACTTGCAAACTGCTTCTGCTTTAGGCATCGTGCAGCAAGAAAGACTGAATAAAATGGTGTTGGCTGCGTGTTTTATACCCCTGATGTCATGGAAGAGGAGACTGCAACCGACGCAGGACTCAAGACTTTGTTATTCAGGCCGACTGAGGGCAACCTGCCAGCAGATTACCCAAATGTAATGGCTGCAACAGTGAAACATGAAGAACATGTGGAAATGTTAAAAACTGAAGGGTCCACTACAGGGTTGCTGTGCAGAAAACTGCAGTTATACAAGAACTTATCATTACAGCAGAGATCCTACTTTTCACTGTTGCAGTATTCCTTACAAAAGGGATAGCCTGCCAAGGATGGCCATAAATCTTGGTCAGCATACCAAAACCTCAAGCTCCTAAGTACATCAGATGTATGTCCTATGTCCAAGGTATAAGGTACATAAGGGATGTACACATGCCAAATCCTCAGAACTAAATTGCCCCAGGAGAACCACAGCAACCCAAGAAGAAAAAAACAAAGATATTACATGCACATCCAGAAATAGGAAAAAGAAAGGCCTCTCACCAGGGGGCATAGAAATAAAATGAACAAGATATGAATGAAGGGATGGAATGCCGCAATTGTAAAAAGGAGGATATCTACTGTTATGTAAAGTTTTTACATAACTGTACTATTTCCTTCATCACTGTGACAGTATTCCCTACAAAAGTAGGAGTACTAAAGCTACTGGAAAAAGGTGGGAGGAAGAGGCAACAGAAGAATCTTCCAAAAAACTATGGAGGACAGTTCAGGCAAATCCAGCTCTTGCACTAGAAACATATAGCTTGTAGTATTTAGTAAAAGTAAGCAGAGAAGACCAAGTAGCTTCCAAAATGGATCTACCATCAAGTCCCTTGAATAAAGCTACAGAAGAGGCCACCACCCTAGTAGAATGAGCATGATCAGAAACAGTAAGCTGCTTGCCGAGAAAAAAATAAATGGCCTTAGAAATCCAAGAGGACATGTTTTGCTTAGAAAACAGCTAAATCCAATTTCTTGGCATGAAAAGGAACAAAAAGTTGCTCAGATTTCCTAATATCTCTAGTCTTATCTAAATAATATTGGAGCTGTCTATGTAAGGCAAAAGAATATAGAACCATCTCTCTTATTTTGAAGGGAGGAAAAATTAATGAAAATGAATGGTCTGATAAAAGGCAAGTCATTAATCATTTTAGGCATAAAAGGAGAAATGGTCCCAAGAGACACTATCTTTATGAAAAGAAGAAATGACATAAGGGCCTGAAGGTCAGACACACTGTTGACAGAAGTCACAGCCACTAACAAGACAGTCTTCCAGATGCACAATTTCAAATCAGAAGAAGCTGTTGGTTCAAAAGGTGGCCAAGTTAACTTTTCAATAGCAAAATTAAGGTCCCAAGGAGGAGGGATTGGCTTTCTTGGAGGCCAAATATGAAGGAAATCTCAAATCTAGGGGAAAGTGGTGGATGCAAAGGCAGACTAGCAGAAATTACTAACAAATGAGCTGTAACAGAGGAGTATGCCAGACAACAATTGAGCAACTCATACAAGAAACCGTAGGAATACCCACAAAGTCTTGTAAAATCTTTTCCATTTAACATAATTTTTTCTAGAAGTGGGTTTTCTGGTCTCCTGAAAAATCTGAAGCTTAGCTTCAGAAAATTTGTGTTGAAAAGGAATCAAAACCCTATCATCAAGAGTCAAATGTACAGTGAGATGAGGGAGGAAAAAGCCCTTTTCTTGTGTGAGAAGATCCATCCTGTGAGGTAACTTCTGATGACCACCTCTGGTCAGATGAAAGAGAAATGGAGAAACTAATGCTGTCTGGAGCAAAAAGCAGTTCCCACAAAGATTTGGGGCCTGTCCCACATGATCTTGTGTACGACCCTTAGCAACAGAGAAAGAGGGGGTTAAGCATATAAGAACATTGCTTTCTGAGAAAGAGACATGGCATCTACTTTCCAAGCCAGAAGATGTGGTACTTTGGAACAGAACTTGGGAGGTTGTCTGTTCAGAGGGAAGACAAAAAAAAAATCTACTTGTTGAGTACCCCACCAATGGAAATGTCTGGGGAAATACCCACGTGAAGCAACACCTGAGGATGTGTCCTGGACCTACTCGCATTGTCTGCCACCAGATTATGCTCTGAGGGAATATAAACTGTCTAAGGAGCCAAGTGATAGTGGATAGCAAAATCCCAAGCTACAAGGGCCAGTCTGCAAAGATGGTAACACTTTGTGCCCTCTGCTTATGTACCACATGGTAGTGGTGTTATCTGTGAAAATCTTAAGGGGGACCAGGAATCCGAAGGGAATGCAAAACTAGAAAAGCTAAAATTAGAGCTCCGATTTCCTGGATGTTGCTATGGTTTTTCATCTGCTGAGAAGAACAGACCCCTGGACCCTGACATTGTTGAAGGAAGTCCCCAGCCCAGGTCTGAAACATCTGTAAACACCTCCTGAGTAGGGAAAGGAACCTAAAAGGGCAGGCCTGGATTCAGCCATACCTAGTGCATCCACCACAGAAACTCATGTCTGAAGCAAAACTAGAGGTATAGCAAAGTCCAGAATATGACACTGCTGCAGCCAAATTATCTTTATATACCACTAAAACTTCTGCATGTGGAGTCTGACCAAAGGAACCATTGTAACGGTAGATGCCATGAACCCCAGGGCTCGCAGAATCTCTCTTGAAGATGCCACCTGTAAAGGAAGAGATTGGAAGAATGTTGTCAAGAAGAGGGCCTTGGGAAGAGGAAGAAGAAAAAACATCATTGAGAGGGTCTGAATCCTATATCCCAGGAAAAGTTGGTTCTGGGAATGGGGTCAGAATAGGCTTTTTGAGAGCAAGACCCACACTGCAAAGAATGAGCATGGTTAATTTGCGATCTTGCAGATGAAGCTACTGAGAGGGAGACTGAATAAGGTTGCCCAGATAGGGAAAAACTCTGAACATCATGATGTCTCTAAAAGGCTAAGACCAGTGCGAGGCATTTTATAAACCCTTGGTGCTGCAGAACTACAAAAAGGTAAAGCAGAATACTGATCATGCAAGAAGGAAACAGAGATGTAACTACTTCCTGAAGATGGGCTGAATAGGAATGTAGAGAGACATCCTTCAGATCCAGAAACACCAGGTAAGCCTGTAGTAGTAGGACAGGAAACAAGGACTGAACAGAAATTCTGAAAGAACTTTTAGAAAGGTGCTAAGAAAGAAGAGCTCTCTTCCTGAGGACCAAAACATTCTGGAGTACAATCCCTTGCCCCACTGGGAAAGAAGGGTCTGACTAAATAGACCCTTGAGCTAAAAGGTCCTGAAGAGGAGGAATGAGGCACCCAGCAAGGAGGATGAGGTATCCTTAAAAAAAGAGAAAGATTTCCACAACATGAAATAAAAATTTTGGATAACTGAAAGAACCCAAGAGTATGTGGTGATTTTTTGACAAATTGGAAAGAACAGAGTTAACCTGAGAGAAAGAGGAATCAAGCCAAGGGACACAGAAGGATGACTGTCAAATAGAGGCAGACTTATTGGGGCAGAGAAGACTTCTGTTCTCTGGAATCCTGAGCAGGTTTCTCAGGAAACACTCTTAGGAGGTCTCTTGCCCTTAAAGGGTAATTTATGATGCCTACACACAAAGGGAGTCAAGACAGGTAGTTTATTTTACACATAGGAACAGGTGAAAAGAAAATTTAAGGTCCTATGTAACCTTCCCTCTACCTCTCAAAGTTTTAAACAGCTCTGCAGAAACCAAGCGAAACAGATTCTAGGTACCCAAGGGACAGTCCAACAAACTTTGCCTCAACATTTTTTATTTTATTTTATTTTACATTTGTTGACCAGGCTAGTCTAACTGGATATGTATCCGTTTTCAGTAGAGGCCTGGGGAGAAAAGCTCCAGTACAGGCAATAAAATAAATAATACATTGGCACAAATAAAGCATTGATATGAGTACACCATACAATGTAAAAAAAAGAAAAGAAAATTCAATTTCACCATAGAAGAGATACTAAAAATAGGAGATATAGTTATACTATGTACTACTGTATTAGACTTATTAACAAGAAACTATAACACTACTACTAATATAAACTACTGTATTAACCTTATTAAAACAGAAACAATAAAACAAGATGAAGTAAAAAGGTTGTTGGCAAAGTATACATTCTCAGATACAAATCTCAAAACTATTGAAAGTGTTTGTGAGGAGCTCAGAAAAGTGGATGAAAAATTAGGTAAGTGAGGACATGGTTTCAGTCGGGATTAGCACAAGGACACAACCACTGTGCTTTAAGATGTTCTCTGATATGTTTTTTGAAAAGAGAGGTAGAGTTTTGATTAGTAATTTCTTGAGGGAGTTGATTCCAGATTTTACCTATGGAATTTGAAAAATAATGAATCTCCAGCTTTATTATATGATTTAGTTAGGGATACTAGGAGTTTATTAGCAGAACGTAGTGTGGCAAGGTTTTTATATGGGATTATCTGTTTTGTAAGGCTAGGGGTGGCATCAGGGTAGAAGAGGGTCTTTTGAATGATGAGTAGTTGTTGATAGAGTAAGTGGTTAGTTAGCTCTAACCAGTCTAGCTGTTTGAGGTTAAGACAGTGGTGTGTTCTTAGGGGAGTAGCAGTAATGAATCTGGCTATGCTATTGTAGCAGATGGAGAGTTTGGTAATGTTATTTTTGGATAAGTTAGTATAGATAGGTGAGGCATAGAAGAGGGTGGAGATCAGGTGTGTCTGAGCAATGGTTTTTCTAGCTACTGGGGTCAGAAAGGGTTTGATTCTGTAGAGTCTCCCAATTTTTTTGTTTACAGCTTTAATAGTGGAGTTAATGTGTTCATCATAATTGAGACTGTTATCTATAGTTACACCTAGTAATCGAGTGGTCTTATCAGGGTTAATAATGGTTGCATTATTTGAGGAGATAGTAAAGAGAGGTGTGGGAGATTTGTGAGTGGGAGAAAAAAGAAGAAGCTTAGTTTTTTTGGGGTTAAGGAGGAGGCAGTGTTGCATAAACCAGTTTTCGACAGTTAAGAAGACTGTTTGGGTGAGGGACTGGAGGGAGGGAATATTATTAGCAGTGCAGATTAATGTTGAGTCATCAGCATATTGAATGCAGGTGGCTTGAGGTATATTGAGGTGTAGGTCATTGATAAATAATGAGAAAAGAAGGGGCCAAGGATTGATCCTTGTGGAACGCCAATATTTACTGGGAGTAAGGAAGATAGGTTGTTCTCCCATAGGACTGCTTGTTGTCTGTTTTGGAGATAGCTCTCAAACCACTGTAGTGAGAGTGGGCTGAGAGAATAAAGGTTTAGTTTGTCAAGAAGTAAATTGTGGTTAACCATATCAAAGGCTTTTGAAAGGTCTATGAATAGTGCTGAGGAGAAATGATTCTTGTTTCTATTAGTATTTATGGTGTCAGAGAATGAAAGGAGGGCAGTTGTAGTGCTGTGGAATGGTCTGAAACCATGTTGACAGTCGGCTAGAAGTTTGTTTTGAAGAAGGTAGTTAAGAATTTGTTTATGAACACATCTTTCCATAATCTTGGCTAGTGGGGAAAGTAAGGCAATGGGTCGAAAATTTGAGAGTTCAGTTGATGAGCCTCCTTTGTGTAGGGGAATTATATGAGATATTTTCCATAAGGTTGGGATTGTTCCCTCAGTGATAGTCCTATTTATTAATATGGATATTGGATATTTGATAGCTTTTGCAGCTATTTGTAGGTATTCGGATGGTAGTTTGTCAGCAGATGGGGTACAAGGTTTTAGTTTTTTAAGGAGCTTATAAATATGGGAAGTAGCAACCTGTTGAATCTGA
Source organism: Protopterus annectens (assembly GCF_019279795.1). NCBI lineage: Eukaryota > Metazoa > Chordata > Ceratodontiformes > Protopteridae > Protopterus > Protopterus annectens. Next base: position 647,414,617 of record NC_056726.1, on the reverse strand, counting down.
AAGGTCTTGGATGAGCGTAAGGAGGTATTTTGTAATGAAGTAGTAGGTGTGGGTAATGAGTTAGCTAGTGATTGAATGGCTTCAGTAAAATACTTATTAAAGGCTTCTGGGATCTGTTTAGCATTGTTGAGATGAAAGCCTGAAGGGGAAGGAGTAGGTGAATGTCCAGGTTTAAGAAGTTTATTAACACTTGACCAGAACTTTTGAGGGGTTTTTTGACTGCTTTGTTGAAGGTGAAGATAATATGCCTTTTTGTCTCTGACAGTATCTTTCTTGGTAGCATTCCTTAATTGTTTGAAGAGGAGGTGGTCAGATCCACATTTACTACCTCTCCATTTGGCCCAGATTCGATTTCTAAGGAGCATTTTTCTTTTGTTTGTTTAGATAGCCATGGAGCAGGTTTGGATCTTATTCTAGTAGAAAGAAAAGGGCATGATGATCAAGGATTTGAAGAAAGGTTGTATTAAAGTAGGTCACAGCTTTGTTAAGTTCAAGATGAGTTAGAGGTGACCAATCGCATGCCTGCAATTCAGTAAGGAAGTTATCTGGGTTGAAGAGTTTTTTAGAGTGGGATGTTTTCAGTTTATGAGTGTGTTGAATATTCACTTTTTGTCTTATCACATATGTAAGCATATGATCACTAATATTATCTGGAAGGGTTCCTGGAGTATAACTACAAGGTTGGTTATTAATAAGGATCCAGTCAAGAGTTGTTTCTTTTCTGTTTTGTTTATGGATTCTAGTAGGAGTTGTTATTAATTGAGAGAACCCATAGAGATTAATATGGTTAGTTGGGTGCTGGTGTGAACAGGTTATCCAGTCAATGTTAAAGTCACCAAGTATTATGGTTTCTTGGGGTTGTTGGTTGGAAAGTGAACTAAGTAAGTTTTCCAGAGTCTGAGTATTATTACCAGGGGGAAGATACATACAAATTAAGTAGATTGATTTTTTGTTGTTAATCTGGAGTTTGGTTGATAGGGACTCAGCTTTAGGGTCTAAATATGAAAGTTCATTATGGAGGGTAAGTTGGAGATTAGATTTATAGATGATGGCTACCCCACCACCTTTCTTGGTTTTACGGTCATTTCTAAGTATGTTGTAGCCAGGTGGGGTTATTTCCTGGTCCTGGGTAGAGGGTTTTAACCATGTTTCTGTAAGACATAAAATATCAAATGAATGCAAGTCCAATAAAGCATGGAGGTGATGAACTTTGTTATTAATGCTTCTGATATTAAGGTGACCTATAAGGAGGGAGTTAGTTATTTTAGTGCTTGGTGCAGGTAAAGTTGGTGGATGTCTATTTGTGTTTAGGTTAGCCTTGGTAGAGGGACCAGGGTTTGGGTGAATATCTCCATGTAGGAGGAGATACTGATTGGAATAGGATAGGAATTTAAGGATTTTCAGCAAGTTATTACAATTCTTTTTGTTTACATAGAATGTCATATGAGTTGTCCTGTGGTATTTTGGTAGATGATAATTGTGAGAGCAGGTTATATTACTGTGATTAAGGGTAGTAAGAAAAGAGGATGGTAGTGTTTGTTGGAGATGATGATTTTGTTCCTTTAATGAGTTATTTTCGAAAAAAGTGATATAGTAAGATATAGACAGTGAGGCTAAAGTAGTGGTGAAGAGAAGGATGTATATGAGAGAGGGTTTTAGTGTTGGAGACATGGTGTCGAGTCAGTGTTAGAACTGATTTAGTTTGGGAGAGTTGGTCAGTATAATAGGTAGTAGGTAAGTGTTAAATTAGTAGAGTTGTGTATTATAAAGAAAGATAAGAAACAAGAAGAAAGCAAATGGGAAGAGGTTGTAATAACAGGTAGATATTAGGACAATTAGCAGGTACAATGTGTAGTTAGGCTTGGTTAGGTAAGAAATTAAAAGATGGGAAATTATGTAAATGAAATAAATAGGTGTAAAAGGAAAGTAGAAGATAGTGTGGAGGTAGAGGATTAGAGGTGGGTGGAGCAGGAGGAGGAGATAAGGAAGAGAGTTAATTGCTAAGGGGAGAGGTCTACTGATAAGAAGGATGGAGATAGGGTAGGCGAATAGAGGGGTGTGTCTAGAGAGCTATAAGTTGAGGACCTCTAGGGGTGGGTGGGATAAGGGGGTAGGGTGGGGAGCGTAGCGGGGCAAACACAAAATCAGGTGAGAGCAGTGGGAGTGAAAACAATCAGTAAGATGTAAATCAGTGGCAGTAGTCTGGCAAAAGGAGGGTAGCTAAGGGTAAAATGGAGGATAGGGGAAAAAAGCAAAGGATAGGTGATGCTAAAGAGAAACCGTTTTGGATAGGCTCAAAGAAGCCAAGAATAGTATAGAGGTAGTAAAGGTGCAGCCTAGAGACTGCTGAAAAAGACTAAGGGACTGAGATGGGTCAGGTGAGAGAAAGGAGAGACACCCAAGAAGAAGGGAAGAGTCAAGGAGAGCACAACAAAAAGCAGACAGGGAGGTAGAGGGAGAAACTAGAATGTCTTTAGGGGGGAGAGAAGAGCACTGGAGGTGGGGGAAGGGAAATGGCAGGTACAAAAAACACAGATAGCTTAAGGGCTAGATAAAGAAGGCAAGGGTCTAGTGAAACAAAGAGGCAGTCTAAGGGATAGGATAAATTATACTAAGCAGGGAGGGGGATTCGCTGCTGGCAGTGACTGGCAGTAGTCAAGTACAAAAAACAAGAGTAGAGGACAAATACTAGCATAAGAAAATACTCTTGAATAAAAATCCAAACACTGTGACATACAGTAATGTTTACTGAGGTGTTGTCCAGGGTGGTTTAGATAACCCAGGAGGGAACCCAAGGCAGGATTTGGCGGGAGGGTATAGCAGATCTTAGGAGTCCAAACACGAGCACTTCCAGTAGTTAAGAGAGTGGAGAAAGTACCTTATACAAGAGTAATGTTTACTGAGGTGTTGTCCAGGGTGGTTTAGATAACCCAGGAGGGAACCCAAGGCAGGATTTGGCGGGAGGGTATAGCAGATCTTAGGAGTCCAAACACGAGCACTTCCAGTAGTTAAGAGAGTGGAGAAAGTACCTTATACAAGTATCAGAATCATACTAGTGGGCACAACGGCTCAGTCAGCAGCCACGCGCAGGAGGGGAGAGTAAAGATCTTATTGGGGCATCCTTAGGAAGAGTTTGCAATCTAAGCAAAGAATAACTCCTGATAACGGAGCTTGATGGAGGCCCCCCTTTAAGAACCATCAACAGAATCATAGCTGCATTTGATGAAATGGCAAACTACACGTGATGCAGAACCTAATAAGGAAATGGCAGAGGTCTTTGCTTCAGAGTTAGGCAAGTCAGCTAAAACACCCCCAAGCTTAGAAACAGGATCTGGAACAGGTCTGGTTATATGGATATAGTAACCTATGGCCCTGAAGGGTACACTGGAAGAGGTATACACCTTCTTACCATACCTGTCCATAACTCTACTGTCCTTATCGGAAGGGAGTAATCAGCTTAGGTTTGTCAGCAGAAAAAGAAATTACAGCAAGGTCAGGAGAATTTTAGGTTTATAGGTAAGTACTAGGCTATCTGCCCAAGGGCATCTATAAGCCTAGCCAGAATGTGCTGGCTTTCGCCACCCCCTTAGATTAGTTCCCTGTGCCTTGGTCCAGCAGAGCCACTGCAGTGATCCCCAGGGTAAATTTTCTGTTTCCCATCCACTCAAGGTTTCTCTTGTAGTGTTAGTGAGGGGCTCTGCCTAATCTAGATTGGAATCCCGTTCCAAAGCATGGGGAGTCTCTGGGACAGGAATCTATCCCTCCAGCACATCCTATTTATTGTTGTGGTGAGGTTTAGATCCCTAGAGCATGTGGCTCTTGAGGATTTGTTTTTTTTTTAGGTGGAGCATGTCCATCAACTCTGGGTTGGACATGGCCTTGTATGTCAAGCAGAGAAGACCTCTGAGTAAGCGGTATGCAAGAGAGTACAGCTGGAGTTTCTTAAGTTGGGCTGCATAGGGCATATGTTTGAGGCCAGTAATCCTATTGGTGAGGTACTTCTGTGGTCTTTCCAGCGGTTGCAGGTGTCTTGTAAGGTACATCCCAAATGGGGAGTTGTACTCTATGATGGGTCTGATGAGTGATGAGTAGAGGGGCACAATAACCTCTTTTGTTCTAGATGAGAACCCTTTTGTGATTAGGTGGGCCACATAGAAGGATTTTCTAACCACCTTGGCAATATGATTATGAAAGGAGAGATTACTATCTACTTGGGTCCCTAGATCCCTTATTACATTTCTGTATTTAGGGGACTACCATGTATGTGGTAATTCGCGGGTACTTTGTTTTTTCCAAAGGGGATGACTATGCACTTTTTGGGGTCTATATCAGAATATCGAAGTTTTAAACTTTGAATGTTCTAATATCGACCCATTTTAATCGAACGCTAAAAATAGCGAAGCTGCAAAACACCAAATTCTTTCCCAGGGAAAGAATTTGGTTGGCCGGTTCCGTGGCTTCACTATTTTCAGTGCCGTGGTGGAGATTTACAGTTCGGGTTCAGGTAAGTGTGCAATTGTGTGGTTGTTAGGATTAGGGCGCGAGTTAGGGATGGTGTGTAGGTTAGGGGTGGGTTAAATGAGTTAGGGGGCGGGTTAGGTGAGTGTGTGACAGTGACAGACCTTAGGGTTAGGGTTTGGGTTAAGGTAAGTGAATAGATAGTAGTGTATGTATAGTTTAGTGTAGGGCTAGTTGTAGGATTATAAGTGTGTGTGTGTATTGATTTTTTTTAGGTGTGTTTGTGTTGTGTTTAGAAAATGTTCTGAATGTTCAATATTATGTGGTTTCGATATTTTAGGTTGGATGAAATCGCGTTCGCTACTATTTTCATCTTTTGATAACTTGATATAAACGCCTTTTTGGCATTTAGCTTGAGGCCATGATTTTGACACCAGGTATCCGTCTCAGTGTCTGTATCAGCTGGAGAGTCAATTATGGCCCCCAGTTTGCAGTAGTCTACGAACTTGGTCAGCCATAGTCCTCCTGTGCTTGCCTGTACCTCTGAGAAGTATATACCGAACAGGAGGGGTCCCAGGACTGAGCCCTGGGGACGCCACTTGTGATAGGTTTAGAGTCAGACCTAGAGCCTGCAACTCTTACTGTGTGGGTTCTATCAGTGAGCCGACTGGCAACCCATCTCATGACACAGGGGTTTATGTTCAGGCTGGTGAGCTTGTCTATAATACCAGAATGGGGAATGGTGTCGAAAGCCTTTGCAAGGTCTAGGTAGGCTCTGTGGACCTCCTTTCCCTTATCTAAAGCCTTGGTAATGGTCTCAAAGAAGTCCACCAGGTTTAGGAGGCATGCTCTGCCCTTAAAGCCAAACTGGGTAGGGTCCAATGTTTGAAGGTTCTCAATGTCTCTGTTAATGAATTCCATGATGATGCGCTCACATGGCCTTGCAGACCAGGCTAGTCAGGCTTATAGGGCGATAGTTCCTGGGGTCAGGTCTGGCTCCACCTTTGTGGAGCAGGATAACAGTTGCTGTGTGCCACTCTATGGGTACACAGCCTGTACAGAGGCTGAGTTTGAACAGTGTGTTTAGGTGAGGGGTTAGTTCATTTTGGAGCTCGTGTAAGACACAGCCTGGGACACCGTCTGGTCCCACTGAAGCTGTATTTTTGGCTTTGGATAGGGCTGTTTTAACCTGTGTGTCAGTGATTGCTGGGGCACTACATTCTTCTGGTATTGTTATGGGCCCTTTAGGGGGTGAAATTTGCACTAAACCTGTCTGCCAGAATGTTGGCAATATCCATCGCTTCAGTGTATTTTGTGCCATTCTGCACTAACTCAGAGCAGATCTGAGAGTTTCCACTTAGGTTCTTGACATGGCTAAAGAACGCACTGTGGTTATCTTTGGAGTCCTTGGCAATTTTTCTTTCGAAGTTAGCCTTGGTTGATTTTATGAGGGATCATAGTTTCTTGCTGATACTGATCAGGGATGTTTTTCCTTCTTGGGATTTTAGTCTTTTCTGCACTAGTTTCCTCCTCCTATTGTATAGCTTGTTTATGGCAGGGGTCCACCAGACTGGTTTCCTTTTCTTGGAGGAGTAAGTCTTGGTTTTGCTTGGGATAGCACGATCCATGCATTCTTGCAGGTGCTCAGAGTGCCTTTGTAAGGGATTCAGCAGCTTGGACAGCGTTGTCCTTTAGCATGGGGGCTGCAAACCTTTCCAACTCGGTTTTTAGTAATGTGAAGTTTGCTTTTGAAAAGTTTTTCATGGTGGTTTCCTTGATTGGGAGCGGGGGCAGAATGTGGATATCCAGAGTGATTAGTCTATGGTCTGATCTAACCAGCGAGGTTTGACCTCCAGTGTAGAACACCAGACGTCCATGTTGGTGATGACCAGGTCCAATATGTTGTCACCTCTGGTGGTGGTGTTGACCAGTTGATCCAGGGCATTAGAGTTTATAAATTCTAGTAAGCATTGGGCAAGGGAGTTAGCACTTGAGTAGTTCTCCCAGTTAATGTTTGGGTAATTGAAATCACCCAATATTATGGTGCTTGGTAGGACCTTCATATTTTCCAGTGTCTCCAGAAACGCGGAATGGGGGTCATGGTGGGTGATCTGTACCAAGCTACAATTTGAATTGCAGTTTTGCCCACTGTTAGTTGCACATGGATGATCTCTGAGGCATTGTGCTGTGCCACTAACCTGGAGGTGTGGGTATCCTTGATGACTATGGATACACCCCCACCTTTTGTGTTTCGGTCCGGGTTCTGTGGCCGAAATGTATGATGCGAGTTATAGCCTGGTAGTGCTGGGGTGCTCTCTGGAGCCTTAAACCAGATTTTATACAATATTTTTGAGCCTCAGAACCTTGTAAAGCCTATCATTTTTTAGGAGCAGGGGGATGATTCTCTGGAGCTTGTGAAGCAGAAGTAAAAGCATCAAGAAGGGATTCCAAAACAAGGGTTACTGCAGAAGGCCTGGTAGATTCCATCTACAAGAGATCATAATCTCTCTTCTTGACCACAGGCAATTGGGAACACTCACACAGGAACTGCTCATCTTGTTAGCAAGGGTGTTCCCAAAGGAGAGCTCTTCAATAAGGGAACCGGGGGGGGAGACAGTATCACTTTCATCCAATCCCAAAGCAAGAGGAGAATGTATTTGGGAAGATTAAAGCTAGGCACTTTTTCCCACAAACCACATCATCTTTATCAGAGGAATCAGAAACTCAAGTCTCCTGGAAAGAGTAAAAGAGAAAGCAACAGGTGAAGGTACCAACAAACACTGACGGTGTTTTAAGGCCATGAGGGCCTTAAAAGGACCCTGAATGAAATCCTGCTACTCTACGACTCTATGGGGTCTTTGGCTACAGGGACCACATGCAGAGTCTTATTTTTTCTTAAGAGAAACCTCTGCCCTAACAAGCATAGGAGTTTCAATAAGGGAACGTGACACTTCATCCCCAACAACTGTCTGTGGAATTTTTAGACCTTTCAGACAGAATCAGCCATGGTGCCCTCTTCCCTTCTGCAGCAGATGTAGGCTCAGCATCAATGGACATGTGGTTAAGCAAGACCCATGTCAGCCTCCAATGGGGTCTTGACAGGGAGAACCAGATGGTTCTTGGATTCTTCATTCGGCCTACAGAGATGTCCAGTAGAGGCCAGACAGCAAAAGTCTCCAAGTACATATTTTGAGACTTCTTTTTAGTAAGAGACTGAATGTCTGGGCAGACCGCTTCAGAAGCCATAGTTTCCTAGGCCAACAACCTCAGAAGTTGTTTTTTTTAAATAGAGAGAGATGATAGACTGTGGTGAAGGGTCTTGGGTACAAATGTCTGGCAAATGTACTGAGTGTGATTATGCTCTGCAACTAAGAAGAAAAGGCACTTTTTGGGTCTGCCCTCATGGGGAATGCACCTTTCACACTCCTTTTCCCCTTTCTGGATGACATGTAAAACAATGAATCAAGCAAACAGAAAATAAGGAAGAGTCCCCAATGGGATTACCTATCTGCCTATACTTAGTAGTTGAGTCAATGGGAATGACTTACAGACCAAATTCAAAAGCACTGTCTGGACTGGCAGCAAAGAAGTTCTGAGAATTTGATGATTACATCACTTATGTTTCAGATGTAGGATATACATCTGATGTACAGCACTTGGAAGAGGGTATACTACATTTGGAAGGGTTTGGTATGCTGGCTGGACATAAGTCTATCCTTGGCAGGATATCCATTTTGTAAGGAATACTGCAACACTGATAAGGAAGGACATCTTCATGTCCTCAGGGATCATATAAAAGCTGCCCAGCTTTTTGGGAACTGCAAGCTGGGAATTGGGAGAAAATGTAGTGGATGCAAAGGCATCCAGAAAAAATTTAAACAGGGGGACTGGAGTGGGTTGTAGAGACCCTACCTCAAGCAAAGGACAGTATCCGTTTTGCACATCAGTGACTTGTCTGGATTCCCATTCAGTATGTTGCATCATCTTAGTAATAGTTTCCCCAAAGTAAATTTTCTGTAGGGGAGTTGGGATAAGGTATCCTCAATCTGACTAAAGTTGGCAAAGAAAATGCATCTGAGATGAGTAAGCTAAGGAATTCTCATCTGAATCAAATTCCTCAGATGAAGATTCATGCAGTCTCGTCAGGGGGGGTGCATGTGAGGAAGGAAGGGGGGCTTTAAAGATAAAATGGCGTTGTACAGACCTTGAGAAAATTCAAGCCATTCTCTTTCCTGAGACATCTGAGGAGAAACTTTTTTTTTGTCCTTGGGCATGATGTCCACCCTAATAAAATGCAATGTTTCAGAATCCTGATGGACCTTGATTAAGGTGCCTGGAACCTCTTCCCTAACAAGGATTTGAAGTACGCTCTCTGGTCCCTTCGAAATTATCACCCTAGGTTCCTCCTCCTCTACAATCACTGTAGGCACAGTGTAGTCAGACCTGCAAGTAGCAGACACCATACCGGCCTCCAACTGGGTTGTGGGTAGTAGGCATCTGAGAAGGAATCAGACATACTGCAGATTCCTGCTGCATCTCAGCTGGAACATGCAAATCAGATTGGACAGCTGCAGACTCAGGCCTTGATGTATTGACCATATTTTTAGGGGCTAGTGGGATGTTCGAGTCCAAGGGTTCCTCCAACTTGTTTTGCACAAAGTGCATCAGATGTTGGGTCTACAAACAAGTTTTTAAGAAAAAAAAAAAGTCTGGCATAAAGGTTTTTTTAGATGAATAATTGGAAGATTTTGCAATTTCTATAATTGTGTTTAGCCCCGAAACAAACAGATTCTGGGACTGAAGGTCTTTATATTGGTTCTGCCTACCATAATCACAATTTCCTCTCTTAGCCAATACGAAAAAAAATCTTTTCTATAAAAGACCAGAAAAAATGGGTCCCCAATGGAGTATTTATCCAGATAAGTGTAGGTAGTGGTAGCAGCAAAAAGAATGCAGCATGCAGACAGATGGGAGTGAAAATCCTGCTTTCTAACTAAAAGTGAGATAGTCTGAGGATCTTATGGTCATACATCCACTTATGTACCCCATATGCCCATGGGCTGAGGGCATACACTGGATGTATGTCACATCAGGAAGGCTTTGGTGTGCAGGATGGGTGTCAGGTTAACTCAGACAGAATAACCCATTAGCACTGGAATATTGCAAAAGTGATCCAAGGAAGGACGCATGAGGTGGGAGCAACTTTTTCACCAAATACTATTATGCTATGCTTTTTGTACTTTGCTTGGCATTGTTTTTGGTACACCAAGCATGTACATATTCCAGTCCTTTCCAGAGCCATTCAGCACCAATAGATGACTGGATAACAGTGCCCAGATTACTGAAATCAGCATATTTAGTCAACCACAGTTCTGGGATATTGGATTGGACATCTACAAAATAAATGTCAAACATGAGAGGGCCCAACACTGATCCTTCCGATTTTTGTGGTATCCCACTAGTTACAATTTTTTCAAAAGGGAACCAGCAATTTTCACACTTTATGATCTGCTGCATATCAAATCTGCAATCCAACAAACAATGTAGGTTCATAGGTTGGTACTAGGCTATCAGCCCTAGGGCCTATACAAGCCTAGTCATAACAATTCCCTGGCTATTTCTTCCCACACTATTTACTTCCCTGGACCCCTGTCTAGCAGGGCAACTGACATGATCCCCGGGGTGAATTTCCTTTCTCCTATTAAATCGTCAAGGTTCCTTTTGAAGAGGGCCAAAGGTGCACTTTGCTTGACATGTATGGGCAGTCTATTCCAGAGTCTGGGGAGTCTCTGGGTCACCTTGCATCTTGTGTGTGTTAGGTAAATACCTTAATCATTATACCAGCCTCCCACATGGTATTTTACATGGAGCAATATTTTAATAGCACAAGTGTAAGGGTTACTGTCAAAAGCCTTTGCCAGACTGAGATAAGCACACTACAATACATGACAAATGCCCAAAGTTTCTGTAACCTTTTCTATGAAACTTACAAGGTTCAGCAGACAAGACCTTCCTTTCAGAAAACTGAATAGATTACTGTACTGATCAGTTAAACTGCCTATGCCTGTATAAATGAGTCCTGCCGTAATGTTTTCCATGGCTTTAAATACTAGAGCTATGAAGGCTGATTGGTAAGTTCATAAACAGCAAATCCTTGTCTAGGTGAGCAACAGTGGCTTTTCTCCAGGCATCAGACACACATCCTGTTGATAGACTAACACTGAGAAGTTTAAGTAGAAACTTGATGGTGCATACTTGACACTGACAGGAATGCTGCCTGGTAATATTTATCTGATCCCATGCAAATATTGCTTTTAGCTTTTGACAGAGATTTTAAGACTTGGTCCAAAGTAAGTTCAGGAAAAATTTAATCTTCAGGGATAACAGGACAACAATGTGAGTAGGTGGGATAAAGCTTAATATACTGGCTATATACTTAGGATAAGAATGTGTGATATTGCTATGGATGAGCTGGACATCACATTACTCTAATTAGTGAGCTATATCCTATTTTTTAACTCTTTATATCAGTTTGGTATAGTCTGGTGCCCAGAAACCCTACAGCAACTATTAGTTTAATTTCCCTGCCATAAGTAAAGAAATTTCAGCCTGCATAACACAAGGGTAACTACGATTTTTCAGAAGTTTTCAATGTTAAGCTACTGCCCAGTTTCACACGGTGTGTTGCTGAAGGTGATAAAGTTCTATAACAAACAGGTTTAGCTAAAATAATAATATTCAGTTTCTTAATGAAATCTATATATAAACAACAATGCATAAACAAACTGGTAAACTTATTTTTGATCAGGGAATTACTGGTGTTAATCCTTTAAGAAAACAGGGATGGTGTAGAGTGGTAAAAGTCGCACAAACCTGTATTACCTTCGATGAAGTGTCAAATATCAGTCACAAATGACCAACAACTGGGGACTTTCAAGATGGCTGCACATTCAGTAACTGCTTAATTCTACCTATCCCAGTGTGAAAACAGAAACTTAGCAGAGACAGCCACACTATTTATATTTCTGGGTAAATTTCAGTAACTGGCAAATAAAGTGCATTACCTGGATATCAGGAAAAAAGAAATACAGAGGACCTGAAAAAAACAGCTACAAAAGGTGAGTAAAAAAAGAATGACTGGGAAAAGTTCTGCAGCTGTTCAGCAAAAGCAGTGCAAGCTCCAGACATGACGTCTGGTAACCTAGAGGAAAGTATAAGACAACTGCACACAGACCAAATTAAAATAAACAAAACACTCAAGTTTATTGATGGAGTATATCAACTGAATCAGTGCTGATGGAGTACCATCAACTGAAACATCAAAATACTGGAAAAAAATGGAAGCTGCATTAAACAGATATTCAGATGAGGTGACAAAACTGCAAAAATCAGAGGTCGAAATGAAGAAAAGGCTGGCTGAATATGAGAGTGCACAAGGAGAGATGTTTCAAAAAATAATACAATTAGAGGACAGAGCACATAGGGAAAAAAACTGAGATTTTCTGCTGTACCAGAGAAGTTGGAAGGAAAAAAAACTCAGTTTTATGAAAGCACAGATAAGCAACTGGACTGGTCCACAGCAAGAGATGCTAACTGAAAGGGCACAGTGTGTAAGCTCCAAACCTGGCTATGAGAAAACAATCTAGACCTTTAATACTAAAGATGCAATCCTACCAGCAGGAGATGATCTTGACAAAACTGTGAGTGCAAGACTAAGTACTACCAGTGGGAGACAGCAGAGTGTTTGTGGAGAATGATTAATTATTGTACACCAGGCAGAACAGGAATACATTTATCCCACTATTCATGGAATGTCAAGAAGCAGGCATGAGATTTAAATTGCTGTACCCAGCTATCTTAAAAATATTCTTCCCTGGAAGGACAAAACATTTTGATGAAGTACATGTTAAGATGGAAATGGAGAAGTCTGTCCAACAAAAAATGAGCTATGAAACATTAGGAGATTCTGCTTCTTGTTCTTCTGGTAATACAGACGTTGGACAGACTCCGCCAGTGAAACCTTTTCCAATGTTTCAACAGAAAATGCTACAGGGAAGGGAAAAAGCACAAGGGTTGATTAGAAGAATGAAGAGCATGTTGGAAATGAAGCAGACACAGAACATGGGAGATGGATATGAACAGGAATAAAACCAGTAACTAGGAAACTGACAAATGTGAAACTGCAAAGCAATAGTTATATTACTGAAACGTGACAGAACAAGAAAATCTGGAAATATTGGACTCTTTCAGACTTTGTTAAACTTGTAGGGGACTCTAAAGCACATGCCCTACTTCATGTCATTATTGTTCAGAAAAATACTGAGGAGAGGGGAAGAGGAGGGAGAATGTAACAAAGTAAAACATTTTTTCCTTTATGCTATCTTTATGGTGCATGATTTTCTTTCCATGCTATAAAGTAAAGTTTTTTCAGTTATTTTCAAGTAAAATGGGGACACAGGTGCTCCTGTTTTTTTTTCTTTCTCCCTTCTCTCTCCTTATTCAGTTAAGTAGTATAGATACTGCAATGTAAAAAAAAGTCTGGTTAAAAGAGCAAGACCAAAGAAAAATTAGTGTGTTTTTTTCATTCTTGCATAAGGGAATGCCTGGATTAAGGGCCTTAGCTTGATATAGTAACCCGTTTTAAGAGAAAGCAAGTAAATGGAGAGATAATATTGAATATTATAAGGCTTTCTTCTAGCCGGTAAATGTATGCTTAGCAGCAATTACATATCTGGTCCTCACATCTCCAGGAGACAATCTGATAAAAAGAAATGGCTAGGAGATAATGTTCCCTGAAAGCATTCAAGTGTTTACTCGACTGGGAAAGCTATAAAGATATGGCAAAACCAGTCAACACTTAGTAGAAACACAGGCTACATCATACGTCTTAACATGGATAACCTTTCTTTTAGGTTAACTCAAGTCTATTAACGTGGCTGTCAGTTTGGAACATTGGTTCCTATTAGGAAAGGAAAACTTCAATATTTGAATATGTACATAGTTTTGTGTGGTGTTAAGTTAATCAGTTTTAGGGGTATTTTTTTGTTTGAGGGCTTTCAATAAAACAAAGTTTTGTAAGATGTGACGTGCTCAAATGGAAATGACAAGAAACTATACAAAAGATCAACCTGCTAAACAGTGTAAGCATGTAACAAAATCTGGAACTAGACATTTAATAAAAAAAGACTTGTGCTGTGATGCTTGCATAGTGTGTTCTATAGTCTGTGTATCTACTTGGGTAGGGGTTCTGTTCTCAATGCAGTCAACTGGGTGTTTATGTGCCTCTATTCAGCACAGTAGATGCGCTATCTCTACAGTTACTTCTCCAGTGGCATGGCTTGCTAGTCTTTTCATAGCCTCTATGGGACCCGACAACATCCCGGGTTGTGTTCTACATGAGTTAAAAAAGGAATAATAATCACCACTGGGCACACCTTTCAATCACAATCTAAGCACTGCTTTCATTCCAGTGGAATGGAAAATAGCTATCGTCATCCCTTTGCACAAAGGGGGTGCATCCACAGACCCCGGGAACTATAGACCCATTAGCCTTACTAGCATTATCTGTAAGACCCTGGAATGAATCATCATGGACCTTATTAACAAAGATACAGGAAATCTCCAAATGCTCAACCCCACCCAGTTTGGCTTTGTCAAGGGGAGAGCATGCATGTTAAACTTGGTGCACTTCTTTGAGACAATCTACAAAGCCCTAGATGATGGCACATCTGTGCATATGGCCTACCTAGACTTGGCTAAGGCCTTTGACACAACCCCAACACAGGCATCACTGAAAAACTCGCCCAGCTGGGTATCAACCCATATATTCTCAGGTGGGTTGTAAACTGGTTCACTGACAGAATTCATATGGTCAAAATAGGGGACTCCTCCTCCAGCAGACCTGTAACATTGCTGTTCCAAAGGGATCAGTTGAGTGACCCCTACTGCTCAGAATCTACTTCTCCAAAGTACAGGTTAAAACTAAAGGACTGTGGCTGACCAAGTTTGCTGATGACTGTAAACTGGGAGAGATCACTGCAACCCCTAGCGATGCCAACATCCTGGAAGGAGGTCTTATGCAGACTAATGCATTATCACCTTCAGCAAGGGTGATGTTCCTGCAAACTACCACATCAACAGCAACACACTCACACAGTCAATGGTGAGAGATCTGGGCACGCAGGTCAACAAAACCTTAACTTCGATCACCATGTCTCTACAGTGGTAAGATGGGCATTTTATATTGCTCATCTCATAAGTAAGGGCATCGCCTCCAGAAAAAGAGCTTATAATCCCCCTGTACTCTTCCTTCATCAAGCCAATAAAAGCATACATTGCTCCCCTTTGGTATGTTCCTTTCCAAACACCTGCAGCAATTGGACAGACCACAAAGGTGCCTTACAAAGAAAATTCAGGGTCTTAAAGATCTGTCTTATGTGGACAGACAGAAATCATCCTCCATTTACTCTGTGTAGCACAGACTGCTCAGAGGTGATCTGTGCCTTGCATAGAGCAATCTCTGACCCAACTTTAATGGAAATGCTGCACATTCCCAAGTCAAAAGGCACACGGGTCACTCACTCAAAAGGACCTTAACCTGGTATATAACCAACAGAACTTGATGGACAGACAGATTTGTCTCAGAGGCTGCCCCACCTATGGAACAAGCTTCCTATTCACATTAAACAAAGACCCTCACTGGCCATATTTAAGTACAATTTGGATAGGTAAAGTATAGTTGTGTACTTAACATAAATGCAGATGTTCAAGTGTATTCTCTGTTGCAGTCATTACACTTGGGTTATCCTGCTGGCAGGCTACCCGCAGTCGGCCTGAATTCCAAAGTCTTGGTCCGGCGTCGGTTGCTGTTGCCTCTTCCCCGATGTCAGTGCGCCAGGGGTATAAAAGATGCAGCAGACACCATTTTCTTCAGTTTTTCTTGCCCCAGATGTCAGGTGCCCCCAAAAGGGTAAGCTAAAAATTATGCCACTAAAAAAGCATGCACTAACATAAACATTACCTTCATCTACAAGCAAATACACCACATAGGTTGTATAGAATAGAGAAGCACAGAGAAGTCCCAGCAATGAAAAGGGGGATGGTGGGAGGGTAACCTGGACTGCAACAGTGAATACACTCGAACATCTACATTTATGGTAGGTACACAACTGTACTATGTTCATCGTGTTACACTGTTGCAGTCATTACACTTGGGTTGAATCCCAAAGCTGAGGTTGGGTGGCTGGGCCTAAATAGAATTAGGAGTGGCTTTGAGGCCCTGCAGAACTGCAGTGGCAAAGCCTGCTCTGGATTTAGGGTAAAGAGGTAAGCGGTAGTGCTTTGTAAAAGTGTGCACTGAAGCCCAAGTTGCAGCCTCCAAAATGTCCTTGGTTGGTACTCCTCTGAGGAAGGCTGCTGAAGTGGCTGCTGCTCTGGTTGAATGTGGCCTAATGCCCTTAGGCACTGATTTGCCATGTTGTGAATAGCAGAAACGAATGCAGTGTCCTATCCATTTTGAAATAGTCTGCTTTGAGATAGCTTTTCCTTGTGATCCTGCAGTATATGCCACTAAAGGTTGCTCAGTCTTTCTGAAAGCTTTGGTTTTGTCCAAGTAGAAGCGTAGTTGTCTGTGTATGTCCAAAGAATGCAGAAGTCTCTCCCCCTTATTCTGTGGGTTTGGATAAAAGGTAGGTAAATGAATGGTTTGGTTGAGAGCCACACTGGACACTACCTGAGGCATAAATGTTGGGTTTGTCTTCAGAGAAACCCTGCCTGGATGAAAAATTATAAAAGGTTCCACAGCCATTAGTGCCTGTAACTCTGAGACTCTTCTTGCCGAAGTTACTGCTATGCGCCAGAGCTGTTTTCCATAAGAATTTTATCTCAGCTGTATTGGCTGGCTCAAAAGGAGGCAGTGTGAGTTTTTCCAAGACAAATTGAGGTCCCATGCAGGTATTGGCGCTCTCCTTGGAGGTCTTATGTTTTTGGCCCCTCTGAGGTACTGCCTTAGCAGTGGATGTGAAAAAATAGGTGGGTCCATATTGTAATGAGCTGAAATGGCAGAGGCATGGATCTTAACTGATGAAAAGGATAAGTCTTTTGTCCAGCATCTCAGTTAGGTATTGTAAAATCTGAGGAATATTTGGTACAAGCATGTCAATTCCTTGTGCCTGGTTCCAAGCACAGAATCTCTTCCATTTTTCTGCATAGGATTTTCTGGTGCTGGGCCTCCTGGCCTTCAAAATAACATCCATAACTGCTTTAGAGAGAGGTGTGTTCTGAACGGTTACATTATTCGCCATGCTGCCAGATTTAGGGTTCTGAGTTGGCTGTGCAGGATCTGATTGTTTTGTTGGGTCAGTAAATGGGGAATTTGAGGCAATGTCCAGGCTGGGCCTTGAGACAAGCTCTTTAGGATTGGGTACCAGTGATGGCGGGGCCAGTCTGGGGCAATCAGTATAATTTTTGGCTTCTCTTGTCTGACCTTTAGGAGTACCTTGGGGAGGAGAGGCAGTGGAGGAAAGGCATATACTGTAAGGGTTTTCCAGCTGAATGATAGAGCATCCAGTTTCCATGCTTGCTTGTGATAAGTCATTGTGCAGAATCTCTGTAGTTGGTAGTTGTGAGGGAGGCAAACAGATCTATGTCTGGACATCCCCATTTCCTTGTTATCATGCTGAAGATTTGTGGATCTAGTTTCCACTCGTGAGGATCCATGAGGTTTCTGCTTAGTTCGTCTGCCAGAGTATTTGTCTTTCCTGGCAGGAATTGTAGTTGCAGGTGTACTTGATGTCAATGCAGAGTTCCACAATGTCATGGCTTGTCTGCAGAGGGGGTAGGAATGTGCGCCTCCCTGCTTGTTTATGTACCACATGACAGTAGTATTGTCCGTCTTTATCAGCAGCTGTCCTGGATGAAGTAGATCCTTGAAGGCTGTCAGGGCATTCTGAACAGCTAGCATCTCTTTTTGATTGATATGAATATGCATTTGGCTTGCGGGCCATGTGCCCTGAATACATGTTCCTGCCATGTGGGCCCCCCAGGCATAATCTGATGCATTTGTTAGTGTCTGCCTGGCTGTGGGTAAAGTGATTGGCTGTCCCTTGTTGTGGTGACAGGCCTGTGCCCACCATCGAAACTCATGTTGCAGGCAGGGAATGAGGGTAATTAATGTTTCCAGGTTGTGGCAATGTTGAGTTCAAACACTTTTTAGATACCATTGTAGTTTCCTCATATGCAGTCTTACATATGGAATTAGCAGAATGCAGGATGCCATGAAGCCCAAAGCCTGCAGAATTTACCTTGCAGATAACTGGGTCTTTGTTGCCAACATTTCGAAGTAAGAAGTCAGTTGCCTTTGTTTGTCTGGTGTGAGATGAGCCATCTGGGCAGTTGTATTTAAGCTTGCACCCAGGAATATTATCTCTTGAGAGGGTACTCGTTTTGATTTCTTTTCGTTTACTGTGTATCCTAGGCAAATTAGTAATCTTTTTACAAATGCCAGATGCTTTAGTAGAGTGTCCTTGTTCTCTGCTTGAATAAGGCAGTCGTCCAAAGGATATATTTGAATTCCTGTGTCTGCAAAAAGCAATTACTGGTGCCAGGCATTTTGTGAAGACCCTGGGCGCAGTAGATAAGCCAAAGGGCAGTGCAGAGAATTGGTAGTGCATTGAGCCAGCTATGAATCTGAGGTATCTTCTGCAAGATTGGCCGATTGGGACATGCAGGTATGCCTCTTTTAGGTCCAAAGTTACAAGCCAAGCCTTCTTGCCTAGCATGGGAAGAAGCTGCTGCAGAGTCAACATTCTGAATTTTGGAACGTCCAGAAAAGTGTTTAGAATAGACAGGTCCAGTATTGGTCTCCAGGCTTTGTCCTTTCTGGGTACCAAGAAAAGTCTTGAGTAAAATCCTTGGCCCTGCTCTTGCTGTGGTACTCGAGGAATGGCCCTCATGTCCATGAGGTTTGAAACTTGCTTTTGTGCCACTGCCCATTGAATGTATGGCAGGTCTGGCATACCTTTTGACTCTGGCAGGGTGTGAAAGTGGAACCTGTAGCCCTGAGACACTATATTCAAGACCCATTTGTCCTGGGTGATCATGTGCCAATTTTGTGAAAAAAGTGCTAGTTTTCCCCCTAAGGGTGCTGCCAAAAGATAAGTGGTTGGTACTGGCAGAGGAAAGTCATTGGGGCCGTTTCCTATATGGCTGTGATTTATCTTCTCCGCTTTTGGAGGGAGAAGCACCCCATTGTTTAGGCCTGTATGAGCCTTGGGGCTGGTATCTGCCTCTAGGGCATCTGTATCTGCCTCTCTCTGGCCTGTCTGACACTGGAAAGGACCAATTCTTTGCAGGCCAGTTCCTGCTAAATCTGGGTGGCTGTACCTGTAAGAAATCCTTAACTGTCTGCATAGATTTCGCTTTATCCTCCATTTTCTTCAACACCTCTTCTGCCTTAACACCAAACAAAGTATCATGATGTAATGGAGCATCCAATAATTTTGCTTTAAAATGATCAGGCAGATTCTGTTCCTTTAACCAAGCATGCCTCCTAATGACAAAATCCGTAACAGTGGCCCTGCAAGAGGCCTCCAGAGAATCAAAACCACATTGCAAAGTATGCTTTCCCACTTGTTCAGCTGCATGCAATAAATCCTGCATTTCCTTGTTTTCTGGACATTCAGAATTTGTCAACATTTTCTGTTTTAGCAGTGACATTAAGTATTGCTGATATTTAAGCATATGAAACTGACAATTTAAAGCCCTTACAGCCAAGGTAGCAGAAGTGTAAACTTTTCCCCCCATCTGTCCAGTGCCCTTGAATCCCTATCAGAGGGGACAGTTTTTTTTGCAGAGGAAGCCTCGACCCCTTTGGGACCCCGGGATATAGTTTCTGGGTCAGCAGCAGGGTTTTTGTATAGAAATTTATGGGAATCTGGAACCCTGTAGTATCTTGTCTGGCTTAACAGGTGCAGGGGGTAAAGAGTCAGGAGACAGCCTGGACTCTGAAAATACATCATCTACAATGTCTAGAACAGGTGGAATAGCAAGAGGTCTGTGCTGAGGTAGTAAAAGAAAGTCTCTGAGCCTTTTCTTAGATTCTGAGTAATCTTGGCTCTCCCAGTGAAAGTGCTCCCTCATGGTATGCAGGGTTTCCCCAAAATAATAATCCTCAGGAGGACAGGCTGAAGGAATAGATTCTTCAGCATCAGAATCCTCATAGGGAGGAAGAGAGTATCCCTGTTCAGAGAAGGAGTCAGAGGAAATGGAAACCTGATCTGAATATTCATATTCTGTCTCTTGCCTAGGCCTCTTATCAGGAGGGGGATGGGAACCCCTGATCAAAGTAATAAAGTCTTTGGCCATTTTAAGCATCTGTTTTTTTAGGCATGGAAGTCTGTCCAGGAGAATGCTGTACTTGTTTCTTTGCCTTTAGAGCTGCTTTAGTCTTTCCTTTTGAAGCTGAGTTTGGCTTGCATATAACTATGTAGGTCTGAAAACGCCCTCAGAAGCCGATGCCTGCTCAGCGGCTGCGGACCCATCTGAGGAAATAGTTTCCGAGTGTCCAATACCTTGAGTATCCAGAGGCCTAGTTGGCTCCATGTGGGAGTCGGAAGTGGCCTGTGACTCTGAGGTAGTGGGCGTCAGGGGCTGCAAAAGCGCCTCACTGAGAACCGGCGACTGGCCTAGCGGAAGCCTCGTTGTCGGTTTTGGACCTCGGATGCCTGTCCTTTTCCTTGCGCTTTTTATAAACTCCGGTCGTCGACTGTTCCGACGGCATTATATAATTAAATCTTTGGCCAAAGTAATGAAAGGCACAATCGTACCGACACTTAATAGTGCGTTGGTTAAATCTAGCACAAAACCGACAGCTAGCAACGTCGTGGTCAGGGCCTAGGCAAGGAATACAGTAAGAATGAAAATCTTTACGAGGTATTTGCTTCCCACAAGAAATACAATTGTTAACTTTTTCTGACATCGGTCTGGAGCAAGAAAAAAGTTTCCCCAACGGGGTACTTAGCTTTATGAAGACTTCGGATCTGAAATTCGATTTTGAAAATCCCAGGAGTCTGCCGACCGGCACTTGCAAACTGCTTTTGCTTCGAGCACCGTGCGGCAAGAAAGACTGAAGAAAATGGCGTCGGCTGCATCTTTTATACCCATGGCACACTGACGTCAGGGGAAGAGGCGACAGCAACCGACGCCGGACCAAGACTTTGGAATTCAGGCCGACTGCGGGTAGTCTGCCAGCAGGATAACCCAAGTGTAATGACTGCAACAGTGAAACACGATGAACATCTGGAAATTCACCCCAGGGGTTCCCTCTTGGACAGGGGCAATAGGTGCTGATTTTAGTGTCTGCTTTAATCAGACACCCTTGGGAACACAGGTTGAACTTGGCTAGGCTTGTAAGGGCCCTGAGGCCAGTCGCCTACTAACCTCCTATAATTTTATATTTTATATATATATATATAGATATATATACACACATATATATATACACACATATATATATATATATATATATATATATACATATATATATATACACATATATATATATATATATATATATATATATATACACATATATATATATATATACATATATATATATATATATATACACATATATATATATATACACACACACACACACACACACACACACACACACACATGGTGGGAATAATAACTTTTAAAAACAGTGACACTTTTAGTAATCTCTTTAAATATCAATGGCCTCACTGATGAACTCAAGTAAGAAAGAGTAGTGAATTATATTAAAAATGTACAGTGCAAATAGCTATGCTACAACAGGAGACACAACTGGAAAGAAATGAACATGTGAATTTGATAAAGAAAGGTTTACAGAATGGTTATTCAACAGAATACCTTGGAAAAAGGAAAACAGGAGTACTCATATTAATTGTAAGAGAATCTCCAATAGTGATAGAAGATAAAAAAAGACAATAATGGTAGATTTGTATTACTAAGGGGCTACTGGCAAGGGAGGAGGATTACACTGGCATATATTATTCCACCTAAAACTGCTATAATGGAGCTTAAGAAAATTCTTACTGAAAGCTTATTTCTCCCAGAACTATTACTTATAGTTGGGGACTGGAATTTGATTTGCAACTTGCAGATGTGCTGGGGGGGGGGGTAGCAGAGGGCCAGAAGGGTTTAACAAAGAAGGGTAGACTTCTGAAGAAATTTATGAAAACATTTGGCATGAAAGATGTGAATTCATGCACATGCATTCATACTCAGCTACTACATTTTACCCTTCAGGAAAACCTTCTCACATCCACTCAACACAGTTTTCGAACATACCACAGCACAATGACCACCCTCCTATCTTTTATCCATAAAATAGTAGAGACTAGAGGTAACCAACTTGTATCCTGACTTTTCCTTGACCTCTCCAAAGCCTTTGACACCGTCTCTCATCCTATTCTTCTATCTAAACTTGCTAACCTCAGTCTCTCCCCCCTTCACTTCAATGGTTCACTAGTTACCTATTCAATAGGCAACAGTCTTGTCAGATGGCTCTCTTCCTGCTCCCCCTCTCTTCCCTCACATCTGGCATATCCCAAGGCTCCATTCTGGATCCCCTTCTGTTTTAACATTTTCACAAATGATCTTCACACATCATGCAAACTATCTCCCTAATACAATATGCTGATGATCCCACTCATCTTCATCTTCAATACCATCTCAGATCTCCACACACAGACTCAAGATTGCCTTTCTATCCACTGAAGAAATTGCTGATAATCTCATTTTAACCCCCCCCCCCAAAAAAAAAACTGTACTCCTGCTTTTTCTTCCTCATTCTCTCTATCAACATAAATCAACCTTTGTCATCACATCCTCCGAAAAGACCATCATAGAACCTGAACCCCACACTAAGCACCTAGGTACCATCATAGATGAGCTCAAATTTAACTTGCATATCCTGCAAAACATAAAAAAAGACCAAAAACTAGGTGTTCTTTACCGTAACAGAAAATTTCTAACTCCCAATGCCAAACTCTCCTTGATTCAGGCTCTTCTCCTTCCCTCCCTCCCTCCTCTATACTGCCCCAATCCTCACTAGCATACAGGCTACAACCATGTCCAAACTACCACAAGGTAGCTAGATTTTCTACAAACTCTCATCACTACTCTCACCACTGTTTTGCACTCGCTCTCCAATGGCTAGAACTCCCTCAACAATTCCTACTTTCACAGTGACAAATCACACTGTATAGTATACAAACCATCCACCATCCCAGCCCTCTCCTCTCTGGTATTCTCTTACACCCCATGTACCCTCTGCACCTCCAACTAATTACTCCTGTATATCTATCAACCCAACAAAACTGTTAGTAAATTACTCTACAAATCCATCTTTGCCCAAGCTTGGAACAAACCCCCTGTCCACATAAGATCCATTTCCCACCCTAAACATTTTAAAAAGGAACTAAATTTCACCTTCTTAACACCAAAGATTTATCCCCATCAGGCCCCTACCTAATCCACTACACTGCTATATTTTTTTTCACTCCTTCTCCATTGACTTCCATCTACAAAACTTTCTAATATTTCTCCCCTCAACTTTAGCCCCTCTCGGAGGATAAACCCTTAGGCTACACTGCTCTACCACATGTACATACTGTTGCTCATCTACAAACTCCTCTCTTCTCTGTGAAATCTTTCTCACTCTCTTGGAAAATCCATTTGAATTTCATTGTGTATATAAAAAAATAGAACTACAGTGGTGGTGCTGCGGTAGCATTGTCGCTTCACAGTTAAACGTTGCCTGTTCGATTCTCAGAGCGTCTTCTGTGTAGCGACATGCGTGAATGGGCGTTCCTTCGTTGAAGGTTGTGCGTTAGGCCCGGCAAGCCAGTACGTAAAAATCTACTGCCAATCATTAGCGGACCAGAGTTCCGCTGTGGCGACCCCTAACCGGGAAAAGCTGAAAGACACAAATAACAAAAATAAAAAAAAGTATTTACCATTTTATTGTACTATACTTCTGTATTTCTTGAACTTATGTATTATAATTCTCTGCATCTCTGGAACTTATTTGTACTGGAGTTTTTCTCCTCGGGTCTCTACTGAAAATGGGTTTCTAGCCCAGCTGGACTAACCCGGTTAACAAATGTCAAACAAATAAATAAATTCAGTATTAAGAGGTCGGAGTAAATTTACATATTATTCCCCAAGGTACAAAAACTGGGCTAGCCTAAACAGTTTACATTTCACAGGAATATGTGCATTTAATTGAAAGTCTTAATATGCACCCAATAACTATTTCAGATCATGCACCAATAATAATCAAAATAAAAACACAGGGTAATTAAAACGAAACCCTGGCGCTTTCTCACCTTCTGTTGAAAAGAGGGGAATTTAAGGAATGGGTAGTGGAAATTATTCAGGAGAGATTAGACAAGATATAAATTTCTTCTGAAAATATAGCTAAGGAGTGGGATAAATAAAATTAAAGCGGAGTTTAAAAATAGAGTGGAACTGAAAGAAAGGGAGACAGGATTAAGTAACAAGAATTATTTAGATGGTCTGACAAATGTTAAAATATTGCAAAACAGGAGGGAATCTCACTGAAGAGCAATTGCAGAATGCTATTTTTTGATAACTCTAGAGCACAGAAACTTTTAGTATAATGACTCCAGCAATAAAGTAAAAAGGGCTGTAGCCAAGTTTAGGAAGCCTATAAGAAGAGATTCTGTAGAATTCTATGAAAGTCTGTATAACAAAGCAGAGAAATATGGAAATCATGAAAAGGTACAAATGGAAAGGGTTATGGAAGAATTAAATATGCCAAGGTTAGAGGTATGCGACACTGAATTACTAACAGAACAGGAAGAGATGAGATAAAAATGGTGATGTATATCCCTGTAGAAGGTTGGAAGCTAGAAGGGAAAAATCTGATAAAGATCTGGAAGGTTTTGTTTAATGGAATTTTAAGAGAAGTATCAACATCCTGAAAGAAAGCAGTGGTATTTGCAATACCTGAAAGTGGTAAAGAATCATCAGATCCAGATTCATACAGGCCCAGTTCACTACTAAACCATGACTATAAAGTGTTTATGTCTATAATGGCTAAAAGAATGGCAAACATGATGTCAACATTGATGGCTATGGATCAATGAGGTTTTGTGGAGGGGAGGCAAACATTCCAGATTATCAGACCACTGATGAATCAGAGGGAAGCAGAATGTAAGAAAATACCACTGCTGTTGGTGGATCATGATGCAGAGAAAGTATATGACAGAGTAAACTGGGACTTTATGAGCAGGGTACTGGAAACATATGCATTCCCTGATAAAATTATAAGGTTGATTAGGATAGGAGAGATCAGAGGCGAAAATTAAAGTGGGTGGGGTCCTCTCTGATAATTTCTGCTTGAGCAGAGGAACAGGCAGGGGTGTCCCTCTTTCCCCTTTGTTGTTTGCATTATATTTAGAACCATTAGCAAAAAAAAAGGGACTCAGAAATTCAAGGATACAACTGTTATGGTAGTCAAGAAAAACTGTCTGTATTTGTAGATGATATTATTTTATAACTTGTAGATCCAGAAAAGGACATTATAGTGTTGTGGAATATTTTCAGACAGTTTCAAACCTTTTCAAAATACAAATTAATGAAGCTAAAACAAAAGGCAACAGTGGTAAATTATGTACCGATGTACAAATTGGTAAAGCAATATCCATATTTATGGGGACATTATAAAATGAAGTACTTAGGAATATAGATTAAAAATTATTCCAGTGTTGCAGCTAAGGATATGTGGGAAGAGACTAAAACAAAAGATGACACAAAAACTGAGAAATTGGAAGCTTTGTTATATGGATATGGATAGTAAGATACAAATAGTTAAAATGTTTTTAGTCCCTTTAGTCTTATACACAGGTTAGGCATATTTTTTTTATCAGCCAGAGGAGAAGTTGTGGATTATCAATTAAAGAACTGCAGGATTTTATCTGGGAGGGAAAGATGGCAAGAGTCAAGTAGGATAAAGTTGATTCTCCCAACAGAACAAGGCAGACTGGGATTACCCTATCTGAAGGGGTATTTCAGAGGTACACAGTTAAGGCCTGCATACAAAGCACAAGCAGAAAACTATAATTCAAAGTAGAAAGAAAGTGATGATGATGAAATGGGGAGAAGCTCAAACACGGAGAGAATAGAATTTTGGATGCAGACCTTAAACAATAATAGTATCTTACAACTTGAATTGTTAGGTTTTTCTTATTTTTTTTTAATTTACTTTCCTGGACCTTTTTTCCTCGGGTCTCTGCTGAAAAAGGGCTCTCTGGGCCCAGTTGGACTAGCCCAGTTAACAAATGTAAAAATAAAATAAGTTAATAATCATATAGAATATTATATTGATAAAGTAGCAGAAAGTATTCTAAGAATCAAGCCAACATGAGAATGGAGAAAGGAGATTCTGCTGATAGGGATGACTGCAATTAGGGCTACAAGCAAGAGGGAACTGGAATTTATTGGAGAAAACTGGTAAAAGAACCAAGGTATTGGGAGAAAATAACTAAAGAGGGAAAGGTAACAGAATGGGCTGGTAGAATTTTTAGCAGAATCTAGAAAAGAAGCTTTAAAAAAAGGAAGGAATAATTAGTAGAGCATATAAAATATTGCATACATATGCAAATAAATCAGAGGCTGATAGAAAGGATTCAGAAGAAAGACTGGACAAGCAAGTCATAAAGAAACAATGGGGGAATATATGTCTCAAATATGCAACAAAATCTAGAAGATTTAGGATTTTTGCTTGGAAATGTTTACATAGATATTTTTACACCCAAAGTAGACTCGAGAGAATTTTTCCTCAGGTAGACAGCAAATGCTGGAGGTGTGATGCAGAATAAAGGGCTAATTGGGAACATTTTTTTCTGGGAGTGTGATGAGTTGGCAGATTTTAAAGATTCCCTGCAGAGAACTCTATCAGAGATATTGCGTGAACAAACTGATTTAACTAGGGAAATGATTTTTCTGAGCTACGATACAGAAGCGGAATGCCTAGACATAGTAAGGCCTTACAGAGTTTATTTACTAGAAATCTGAAACCAAAGTCTAAACCAGCTGTACTGGAGAATATAGTAACAGTGATAAAAAAAATTAGAATTGGGATCTTTAGACAATGACTGGGTAGATTATAAGTCATACATAATATATTTGCAACTAGGATTATGTCAATGAGGTCTGTGATGTAAAATGCTTGCAATTGGGACTGTGTTAAACATGGTTTGTTTTCATTTATATAAATGTATGATTGTCCATGTCATAAGCGATAATTTAATAAAAATGATTCTTGTTTAAAAATTACCAAAAACTGCTATAATTAACTAAAATCTTGCATAAAATGCTCTGAAAGACTAACAAAATGCTGCAATTTTGCTATTTTGGAACGTAAATGTACAATGAAAAAACTAGCAGTTTACAACAAGGACATGGCATAAGTCAGCAAAAAAAAGGAACATAACGTTTTTATAGACTAAGATGCCAGTGATTCACAGCACTGTCATACATAAAAACAAAAACAAAACCAATTGATCTATTATCTGCGGTCTGTGTTACATTATGAATTCAACAAAGACCATTATGGGTGCAAATCACACCAACTGGAAAAAATCAAGTCAGTATGAAGTTCCCATTAGGTCATTTTCAAGAAATTACAGAATGATACTTGATACTTAGCACAATACTGCCAGCATTAGCACTGCACAAAAGATCAAGATATGATGGAAATTTCAATCTATGGATGGAGCTTTCATTTGGTCATCACTCTGCCCTACAGAGGAAAATAGAAGTTATGTTCTTACCATAACGTTCCATGTTAGTTGTCTTCTTCTCGCCTTCTTCTTGCTGGATGGGTTCGGAGCCGACCTCGGCTCCGACTCGGCCACTCTAAAAGCTCGAGAGTTGGTTCCACCGGCTCGAGGCTCCCCCTATATCCCACAATGCTAGGCGTGAGTTACCTCAGATCTCGTTTGTAAGCTAAGCACTGCCTATAATAGTAGTAAAATAACTAGTAACAAAGTCCACCTCCATAAACAAGGGAGAAGGGTGACCTACATCCTGATCCAGGAAATATGCACAGCAGAGCATATACCTAAAGTAAAGAGGTGGTAGAAAGAGAGGTCACAATCAAAACTCCTCTAGGTCTGTCCAGGCCAGGGGGAAGGAGGGTGGGAAGAAGAAGGCGAAGAAGACAACTAACATGGAACGTTATGGTAAGAACATAACTTCTATATGTTAAGTTGTCTATCTCGCTCATTCTTGCTGGATGGGACCGCCCCTAGCACCTTGTCCCGGGTGGCCTAACGGAACAGACTCTTGAGAACAGTGGAACCAAAGTTAGCTCTATGTCTAGAGGCTAAATCCAACTTATGAGAAATGAAAGTGTGAGGAGTAGCCCAAGTAGCCGCTGCACAAATGGTGTCAATAGGCAGTCTATCTTGGAAGGCTATAGAAGTAGCCAAGGCCCTGGTAGAATGGGCTTTAGGTTTGCTAGGCAGCTTTTGGTGTCTAATTTCATACACAAGGGAAATCAGGGATGTTAGCCATCTGGATAATGATACCTTTGAAACTGAAAGTCCCTTTCTGCCTTCTGCATAAGAGACGAACAGCTGGTCAGATTTTCTGAATTGTTTTGTTCTATCCAAATAGTACCTTAACTGACGATGAACATCTAGCCAATGTAATCTTTGTTCAGATCTGTTAGAATATTCTGGAAAAAACACCGGGAGGTCAATGCTTTGATTTAGGTTAGCCGTGGAGGCTATTTTAGGTAAAAAGGACGGGTTGGTTCGTAAAGATACCCTGTCCTTATGGAACAACAGATAAGGAGGTCGACAGCTGAGTGCATGAAGTTCTGAAACTCTTCTAGCTGAAGTAATAGCTACTAGAAAGAGAGTCTTCCATGATAGTAATTTTAAAGAACAGGAGGATGCAGGTTCGAAAGGGGAGAGAATTAAAGAACTGAGAAAAAGAAGTTATGTCCTTACCATAACGTTCCATGTGGAGTGTTCATCTCGCCTTGGTTATTACACATGGGGTTCGGAGCCGATCCTCGGCTCCGTGCCGGCCGACTGCAAGCTCTGCATCGAGAAGAAGCTCGAGGACATCTAATACCCACAATCCCCCTCTGCCTTTACCTCAGATCTAGTTTGCAAGCAAACCAGACATAAAGCACGCACACATGCCAAACTATATACATAAAAGTACATATATACAAACATACCAAGGGTATGATAGTAACACTAATACTGCAACAGCAGAAGAAGAATGCTCCAGACCAGACACCAAATCGAACGTTCTTCCTAAGGGTGGGAAGGGTGGGAGTAATAACCAAGGAGATGAACACTCCACATGGAACGTTATGGTAAGGACATAACTTCTTTATGTGAGAGTGTTCAATCTCGCCTTTGTTCTTACACATGGGTAGCGTCCCTAGCTCCATGATCCTGAGGAACTCAAGGGAGAACGTTCTTGAGCACAGTGGAACCAAAGGTTGCCCTATCCCTAGAAACCCTGTCCACTTTGTAATGAGATATAAATGTATGTGGTTTAGCCCAAGTAGCAGCCGCACAAATAGTGTCTAGTGGTAAAGCGAGCTGCGTGAGCCAAAGATGTAGAAACTGATCTGGTGGAATGTCCTTTGGGTTTTGTTGATAATGTTTGATCAGAGGCTTCATAAACATATATGATACAGTTAGCCATTTAGAAAGAGTTCGTTTCGTAACTGCAAGACCCTTTCTGCTGTCAGCAAAAGCTACAAATAGTTGATCAGATTTCCTGTGATCTTTTGTTCTATCCAAATAAAATCTGAGTTGTCTATGGACGTCCAGTTTGTGCAACATATACTCCAATTTATTAGAGTGGTTCTTAAAGAAGGTGGGTAGTTCAATGGACTGATTAATATTACTAGAAGAACAAACTTTGGGAAGAAAGGATGGATTAGTGCGTAGGGATACTCTGTCAGAATGAAATATTAAATAAGGATGCTTGACAGAAAGGGCCTGAAGCTCAGACACTGCCTAGCAGATGTAATGGCCACTAGAAATAAAGTTTTCCATGACAAAAATTTCAATGTGCAACTT
This sequence comes from Protopterus annectens, assembly GCF_019279795.1. Classification (NCBI taxonomy): domain Eukaryota; kingdom Metazoa; phylum Chordata; order Ceratodontiformes; family Protopteridae; genus Protopterus; species Protopterus annectens. The sequence goes on along the minus strand of NC_056726.1, from coordinate 647,385,032 downwards.
GAGGCTGGTTCAAAGGGTGGCAACATCAATTTAGAGAGCAACAGGTTTAAATTCCACGGTGATGTCGGACTTCTGACTGGTGGTCTGATATGAAAAGAACCTTTTAAAAAGGCTTTAGACAGTCTGTGAGCCATAATAGGCACCACATTCCTCTACATGATAGTTAGAAATGGCAGCTAACTGTACTCTTAAAGTAGCCGGGGAAGCTCCTTCATGAAATAGTCCAGTCAAGAACTCTAAAACCTTGTTTAACGGAGCTCTAACAGGGTCCAAATGATGTGACTCCGCCCAAAAGACAAAACGTTTCCACTTACTGGTGTAAGTCTTAGTAGTGGAAACTTTATGAGAAGCTACCAAAATATCTTGAACCGCCGATGTAAGTGGAACCGACCTGGCTAGAAAGGAAGGAGCAGCCAAGCTGCTAGATGGAGAGATTCTAGAGATGGGTGAGGAACTCCAGACGAGTGAGTCAGTAGATCTGGCTCTGGGTCCAGCATCCAAGGTCCCCGAATGCGGTGACGCAATAGAAAGGGGAACCAAATTTGACGAGGCTAGAACGGGGCAATGAGAATAATAGTCCTCTGAAGGTTGTTGGCTTTCTGTAGAAACTTTGCAATCAGGGGAAATGGAGGAAAAGCATACAGGAGACCCGGGGCCAATCGTGCACCAGCGTCCCTGGGGACTTCCCTGGAGGGGTAATAGGGCAAAGTAGCTCCTGCATTTGGCGTTCATTGGAGACGCAAACAGATCGCAGGTAGGCTGGCCCCATTTGCGAAAAATCCTTCTCGCAACTGACTGTTTGAGGGACCACTCGTGAGGCAATAGTATTGCCCTGCTCAGCCTGTCGGCTATGACGTTGGATGACCCCGGGATGTGCGTTGCGATCAGAAAGCGACCGGTGGACTCTGCCCATTGCCAAATTCTCATGGCCTCTCTGCATAGTTGGTAAGACCTGGTTCCCCCTTGCTTGTTTATGTACCAGACTACGGACATGTTGTCTGTCTGAACTGCAATGGTCCCTGGAGGAAGGAGGGGAGCAAAAAGTGTTGCAACGCCAAAAACACTGCCCTCAACTCCAGAACATTGATGTGCAGATTGTACTCCAGATTGGTCCATTCGCCTTGGACTGTGTCCCTGAAAGATGCCCCCCCACCCTATCAGGGAAGCGTCCGTGGTTATCGTCGCTGACCAGCGGGTAGCACAAATGGTCTTCCGCTGGATAGGTTGCAAGTCTGTAACCACCACATTAGGTGTGATTTGCATGTTTTCGTTATCAAAATTTCGTGAGTCAGTGGAAGTTGTTGGAATGACCATTGTGCAAACAGAAGCCATTGTAGCACTCTCATGTGCAGTCTTCCCAATGGTATCGCAATGAGAGAAGCTGCCATGAGACCCAAAACTTTCAGAACAATTTTTGCCGGTGACTTTCTGGACGACAATAGAAGGGAAATGTTGAATTGAAGTGCTACTATTCTTTCTGTAGGAAGTTTTAGAACTAAATGACGTATCTAATTCGCTCCTATGAATAAGATATGCTGTGATGGCTGTAGCAATGATTTTTCAAATTTACTGAAATGCCAAGGTGTGTACAAAGTTGTAGGGTGTAATCCCTGGCTTGTATCAGTTGACGCCTGGTGGTGGCAGACAGGAGCCAGTCGTCCAGATACGGAAACACCTGGAATCCTAAGCGCCTCAGATGAGACGCTACCACTGCCATGCATTTGGTGAAGACCCTGGGGCTGTAGTCAGACCAAAGGGCAGGGCTCGAAACTGATAGTGACTGGCTCCCAGCCGGAAGCGCAAATGATCCCTGGGCCCTGGCCATTTTGATGTGGTAGTATGCGTCCTTCAGATCTATCGAGCACATCCAGTCGTCCTTCCGTAAGAATGGAAGGATCGATTGAAGCGTGACCATTCTGAACTTTTCCTTCTTGACAAAGGTGTTGAGATGGCTTAGGTCCAGAATGGCCTCCAGTCCCCTGTTTTCTTTGGAACTAAAAAGAACCTTGAGTAAGTTCCGAATCCTATTTGATCCGCTGGGACTGGTTGGATGACTCTTTTTTCTAGCAGCTTTGAAATTTCTGTAGCTGCTGGGTCTCGCAGATGGGGTGGTACATCTGGGAGTTTTCTCTTTGGAATGGGTGTGGATAGAAATGGGATTTTGTAACCTCTGGTAACAATGCTTTTTACCCAATTGTCTGAAGAGAGGTTTTGCCAGGCCTGAGGGTATAAAGCTAAGCGACCCCCGACTGCCTCCAGAGCAGGACAGTCGGGCCTCCTCTCAGGAGTGCTGAAAAGGTTTGCCAGGGAGGTTATCCCTGTCACCTTGGTTTTATGGACCCCTCTGCCGCCAGGGCGTCTTCCACCTCTGCCCCCCCTCTGCCTCTAGAGGGGGCATCACCCTGTGTGTTTGGGAAAGATCCTTGGGGTTTTCAAAACCACATTTTCCCACCACGTTGCCCTTTGGGGTACGGTCTGGAAGGGGTGGAAAACGGACTCCGACAGCAGACAGAGTCTTTCCCTCCTGTTCGCACTCGGTAAGGGTCTCCTTTACTTTAGGGCCAAAAAGTGTGGCTCCGTCAAATGGGGCGTTAGTAAAGGAAGACTTGAAGGCTTCCGCAAACGAACATAAGCGCATCCAGGATTGCCTACGAAGAGCAATCGCTGAAGCCGCTGCCCTACTCGATCCTTCGGCTGCATAGGATATCAGCCTCATGGACGAGTTTACAATGGACGTAAGGGTGTTGAGATGCGCTGTAACTCTCTCTGAAACAGCAGCATCTGTAGTACCCTGGAGGGTATCTCCCAACTCTTTGACTAGATCCCTCTGTAAACGTGTAAAATGAGTCAAATAGTTCAGGGAACGCATAAGGAAAGCAGCTGAACTGAAAATGCGCTTCCGTATCTGTCCATGGTCCTAGAATCTTTGTTAGGCGGATGGACAGATGAGGAAGACTCCGACATCTCCTTTTCGTGGCCGCTGCCACCACCATGGCGTCTACTGGAACTCCTTTGGTGAGGTAAGCCTTGTCCTGTGGTGCCGTAATGTACTTATTTGGCTTCCTAGGGACTGGTTCCACCGTGTCAGGTGTCTCCCACACCCTTCGAGCAATCAATTCCATTAACTCATCAAAGGGCGGAGTGACCCAGGAGGAGGAAGGGCGAGCACCAAATGCCTTCAGCAAAACTGACTCATCCTCAGAAGGGGGGAGGGCTTGCCAGTCACCTCTCTGTTTTAGGATCTCCAAGATGTCAGAAAAAGAGACATCCTCTGAAGGTGACTTAGGGGACCCTTCTGACTCATCTAAGTCAGTAACAGATGTCAAGGATTCTTGTGGAGAATCCAAGTGTCTCCTCTTACACAGTCTTTTCCTAGGGACTTCTTCGTGGGAGCATCCGAAGAAGCCTCCGAGGAAGAGGGGCACCCTCCAGGGGTGGCTGAGACACTGGTGCCCGACGCTTGACGTGGCCGTGGGTGCAGAGGAGGATAACGGTCCTTTGTGGGGAGGAGAAGCTGTACCTGCTGATGTGGTTGTCTGGGTAGACAACACCTTCCTCATGAGGTCGAAGGCCCCGGGTCCCGAGTCGAGGTATCTCCCGGTTCGAAGAAATGGGAAGAATCCCCAAAACAGGAACCGAAGGCACCGACCCGAGGACGGAACCGAGTCGATCCGCGAGGCCCGAGGGAGCGCCGGAACGAAACATCGGTCCGACTCGGTCCCGGAACCAAGGACGGATCTTCGGCCCCGAGACTCCAGTACCGGATCGGATGGAGTCGAGGTGAACGGTGCCGACCGAGAAAAAGACGGTTCTGGCACCGAGGGCTCCACAATCATCAGTTCAGCTTCTTCCGCCCGAAGACTGGACAGGTCTCGGAGGAGGAACAGATGGAGATAGTGGCAGGCCTTCAAGTCTCGACATCAACTGAGAGGAGACCGAGATAAGCTTGGATAGGGCCGTATGCTCCATCAATTTCTGCACCACACGGTCCACATCGGTGTCGGAAAGGGGCCTGGAAGAACGAGTCGAAGGGATCGAAGACGGAGCCGACCTCAACAGAGTCGGTGGAGGGAGCTCCGTCACCGGTTCCAAGACTCGAGGCTCGGAAACTGCCAACAGTTGAACACTCGGCCCAGTCTGTGGAACCGGTGATCTAACTATACCCGAAGAGCTCGGAGCCGATGACTTGGGCTCCGATGTCTTCGACCCCTTCGAGGACTTGGATGCCTGGTCTGAAGCATCCAGAGCCTCCTGGAAAGAGGGTTTCAACAATCCTCTATCCATCAGTTTCCTGCGCCTATCTGTCATGACCCTCCCACTAAAAGAGTGACAAATAGAACAGTCCTCTTGTAAGTGGAGAGGGCCAAGACAGTAGACACAGGAACTGTGGTTGTCTGTGACCGACATCTTTTGGCCACACTGACAACGTTTGAAGCCAGATTTCATTTTCTCAGACATAATGAAAAGAGAAAGAAAACAGTCAAGTCCAGTAACAGTCAATCCAGGTAACAAAAGTCAAATCCGGTATTTTGTAAGTCCGATTGTCAATCCAAGTAGGGGTGGTAGGCCCCGAAAAACTCTATACCAGTTAGTTAAACTAAGTTAAACTAATTTAATGGTACCGAGAATTCTGCTCTACTCACACACCGTACACTAACTTTCAATAACTATAGATCTTAAAGAAGTTCTTTTGAAAATTTAACCAAATTAGTTAAAATCTTATCTGAAAAAGCCTCGAGCTAGCCTCCAGCGATGCGTATGCAGCAGCGGCAAACTAGATCTGAGGTAAAGGCAGAGGGGGATTGTGGGTATTAGATGTCCTCGAGCTTCTTCTCGATGCAGAGCTTGCAGTCGGCCGGCACGGAGCCGAGGATCGGCTCCGAACCCCATGTGTAAGAACAAAGGCGAGATTGAACACTCTCACATCTAAATTTAGGTCCCAAGGAGGAGGAGGATTTCTTACCGGAGGTCTGAGTAGAAAAACTCCCTTCAAAAAAGCTTTGCAAAGCTTGTGGGACATGATGGCAGAATCTGAAATGCCCACATGAAAATTAGAAATAGCTGCCAATTGAACTTTAAGAGTAGAAGGAGATGAACCTGCATGGAAGAGTTCAGCTAGAAAATCAAGGACCATTTGGATGGAAGCAGTGAAAGGATCTATTTCCCTTCCTTGAGCCCAATAGGCGAAACGTTTCCACTTACTCAAATAAATCTTTCGAGTGGAAGATTTATGGGAAGCTATCAAAATATCTCGAACAGAGTGAGATATTTGAGGAAGCCTGGCTAAAGTTGGAATTGGAGGAACCAAGCAGTGAGGTTCAGAGAGGAAGGAGCGATGAAACTGACCCGACTGATGGATCAAAAGATCTGGAACTAGGTCCAGATGCCAAGGTCGCTCCAACAGAAACTGATGTAGAAAGGGGAACCAAACCTGTCGAGGCCAGTAAGGAGCAATGAGGATCAAGGAGGCCTTCTGAGCGATAGCTATCTGTATCACTTGAGAGATTAGTGGGAAGGGAGGAAATGCATACAGAAGTCCCCGGGGCCAAACTTGGACTAGAGCGTCTCTGCTGGGTTGGCCTGGTAGCGGGAATAGGGTGAAATAATCTCTGCACTTGCTGTTTTGGGGAGTTCCAAATATGGAAACACCTGGAATCCTTGTCGTCTCAGGTGAGAAGCTACCACTGCCATGCATTTGGTAAACACCCGGGGGGCAGTGGTGAGACCAAAGGGCAGGGCCCTGAATTGAAAATGACTGGTTCCCAGCCTGAAGCGGAGGAATCTTCTGGAGCGTCTTTTCATTTTTATGTGATAGTACGCATCCTGAAGATCTATAGAGCACATCCAGCTTCCCTTTCCCAAAAGGGGAAGGATGGACTGCAGCGTGACCATCCGAAATCTTGTTTTCTTGACTGACTTGTTCAAGATACTGAGATCCAAAATTGGTCTCCAGTCCCTGTTTTCTTTGGAACTAAAAGAACTTGGAGTAGATTCCGGATCCTTGCTGGTCTGCTGGAACTGGCTGAATTGCTCTTTTGCAAGCAGCTTTGAAATTTCCAAAGCTGCAAGATCCCTTTGAGGGTGGAACATCTGGAAGGGATTTTTTGATTGGTTTGGAATGCGAAAGAAGGGAATGGAATAACCCTCGAAATGATGGACTGTACCCATTTGTCTTGAGTCAGGGATAGCCAGGCTTTTGGGTACAGTGACAATCTTCCCGACTGCCTCCGGTAGGCAGTCTGGCAACACCTCAGGGATGCTGAAAGGGCTTATCAGAGAAGACTTCACGATTGCCCTGGTTCTGCTGACCCCCTGCCTCTAGGGGCGTCTACCATTGTTGTTCCCCTCTGCCTCTGGCGGGAACCGACTCTGTCGTCAGGCGAAGTCCCTTGAGATTGTTTACGGAACCACATTTTTCCACTTTTCTGGCCTTTGGGGTAAGGCCTAGAAGGAGTAGAAAAACGGACTCAGACGGCTGAAAGAGTCTTGCCATCTGTCTCGCACCTAGTCAAGGTTTCTTTCACTTGAGGACCAAAAAGAGATGATCCATCAAACGGGGAATTAGTGAAAGACGTTTTAAAGGGGTCCGCAAAGTTGCATAACCGCATCCAGGCGTGCCTGCGTAAGGCCACACCTGTCCCTGCAGCCCTGCTCGCTCCATCAGCCGCATAAGAAAGGAGGCGCATGGAGGAGTTAGCTATGGAGTTCAGGGTAGCCAGCTGCGTGTTCATCTTGCCCTGAAAACCCGCAGCTGTAGGATCCTTCAACATATCACTCGCTTCCTTGATCAAGTCCCTTTGAAGACGAGTAAAATGGCATAGGTAGTTCAGCGACGATTGCAAAGGTCGCTGATGAGAACATCCGCTTCCCGTACCTGTCCATAGACCTGGATTCCTTGTTAGGTGGATGGACAGGCACCGAAGGATCAGCTAGTTCCTTCTTGGTGGCAGCAGCTACCACCATAGCATCCACAGAAACACCTTTTGTGAGAAATTGCTTGTCAGTTGGTGCTGTTATAAATTTGGAGGGTCTCCTGGGAGTAGGGTCCACTGAATCAGGAGCCGTCCAGGCCTTCTTTGCAACCACCTGCATGAGGGGATCAAAGCGTGACACCCAGGAGGTGGAAGGGCGAGAGCCAAACGCCTCAAGATACACAGATTCATCCTCCGAAGGGTTAAGGGCTGGCCAATTTCCCCTCTGTTTCAGGATCTCTAGAATGTCTGCGAAAGAGACATCTTCAGAAGGGGAACGTGGGGAACCCTCGGAATCCTCTAAATCTGTGTCAGAGGTGACAGACTCAGGTGAGTCTAAGTGCTTCCTCTTACACTTTCTCTTCCTAGGGGGCTCCCCTGCCAATTCAGGAGAGGCCTCGGAAGAGGATGAGATCCCCACAGGGGATTCTTGAGGAGCTTGCTCTCTGCAGTCTGGGATGAGGGAGTGAGTCGACATAACCAAAGACACCGAAGTGGGAGGGGCAGACGGAGCAGACTGTGGAGTCGAACAAGGTTCCAACACACTTCGCATGACCTCGAATGCACCCCCGTCAGGCAGAGCCAGAGGTCCCCGCTCCGAGAAGCTGAGAACCTCCCTCGGCACCGACAGAGATGGCTCCGAGGCCGATGTTGGAGCCGAACTCACCAGCCAAGCACCGAGAGGGAGAGGGGTCGGACAAGGGTCGATGCCACTCACCCCTCGAGCCGACGAGGAAGTCCGGCCGAGATTCTTCAAAGGAAGAAATCGGAGCCGACAACGGAGCGAAGACAAATGTATCGGCTCCGGCTACCACAGTCTCGGTTCCGAGGCGCCCGCCCGAGCTCAAAGGAGTCGGAGGAGGAATATTAATTGGAACAAGCTGAGGCATCGACCGATGAGTCGGACTCTGGAGCATTTGGGCCAGTGCCTCGGACTTCAAAAGTCTACTCACTACCCTCTGGAGGTCGTGATCTGATAGCCTCGATGACCTGGAGGAGTGAGATCTATGGCTCCGTTCAGACAGCAGGGGAGACGCTGGAGCCGAATGAACGGAGCCAAGGGACGGTGACCTCGATCTCTTTCTAGATGTCGGCTCCAATGGTATGATCGGAGCCGACCCATGACTCTGTAATGCCTCGGCTCCGGCCGGAGCCGAAGAAACCACTGAAACAGCAGTCACAGACTCACCGGCTCCAGCCGGAGCCGATGAAGCAGTAGGCTTCAAAGCCTTAGGCCTCGACTCTGAAACTGGAGCCGAGGTCCTAGAAGCCTTGGAAGGTTTCCCAGAAGACACAGGAAGGGAACCTTCAGGCTTAATTAAACCCCTCAAAATGAGTTTATTTTTTCTCTCCTGCAGGACTCTAGGGCTGAAGCCATGGCATACAGCACAAGAGTCCTGTAGGTGTAAAGGTCCCAGGCAATACACACAAGAAGTGTGACCGTCTGTCAGAGACATTTTCTGACAGCACGAGTCACACTTCTTGAAGCCTGAGACCTTTGTATCCTTGGACATACTCAAGGAACCTGAAGTGTAATCACACACAAAAACACACACACACAGATTACACTGATAGGCTTAAAAAGGGAATTATTTAAAACTAAAGGTAAGTTAATAAAATTCCCTAAGTAACACATACACACTTCTAAGGAAGGGATGGAAGGGCCCGAAGGCCTTAGGGAAGAACTAAGTGTTCTTTATAAAAGGAGGGGGCTGGAAAGATAGTAAGGGATAAACAAGTCCACTACACTAAGTGGGAAAGAATTTTACACTAACTAGCCTAAGTTTAAAGAATTTTAAACTAGTCTAAACTTTCACTAACCTGGAGCCGGTAGAAAACACACCTCGATCGCTGTAGCGGCAAACGAGATCTGAGGTAACTCACGCCTAGCATTGTGGGATATAGGGGGAGCCTCGAGCCGGTGGAACCAACTCTCGAGCTTTTAGAGTGGCCGAGTCGGAGCCGAGGTCGGCTCCGAACCCATCCAGCAAGAATGAAGGCGAGATAGACAACTTAACATGGTGCAATTAATTTCACCAACTCTTACAAACCATAACAATCACATTTCACTGCTCTTGCCAGACATTTTTCTTCTAAGGATAATGTACCTGTCTACAAGTGATCCCTGCATTCTGTAAAATCGCAATATTTTCATTTTTTCCACATGGTGCTTTATTATCATGTAAAAAAAGGAGATGTGTACATCTGGCAACCAAGAAACTGGTTTCCTGCAATCATCAATTTAGTCATTTTATTTTTTTTGTTTTTCAAAGGTTGTATGCACTTTCGCTTCTATTTTGTCAACTTGACACAGGTCTTTCAGTTTCTGCTTGGCCAAAAGTCACTATTTCAGGGCTGGTGTTATCTTCTGTATGTTCTACTTTTGTCTTCTGAGGTATCTTGTTTGTGAGGTTACCATAGATGCCCATAGCCTGAGGAAAAAAAATTAAAAACCTTCTTAGTAACTGAATAATGAAATCATAACTGTCACTTCCAACTATTATACACCAAAAGATCTACCAAAAATCATTACTGAAATCATGCTGCCAGACCCAACAATTGTATAGTAAAAGATTGATCAGAAACTGAGAAAAAATGCTGATTGATGTTATTGGGCTTGGGTTACAAGACCAGTTATGAAATCACAGATAGAAATCTGTCTTCTTCAGCCCAAACTGCAAAATAATTCCTATTTTACAAGGTATGCTGCAAAATTGTACCTTTTCTATCACGTACTGCATCTACTTAGCAATTAGCGTTTTCTGTACTGATGTGCTACATTACCATGAAACATGACTCGATAGGTATGTAAAGGATTACTTGTGACCATCAACTCCTTCAGTTAATTAAATACATACACATCAAGCTCCTACCAAAATTCTTTTGAAACTCATATGTGGTTTCATGGCTCCATGTCAGGCTCGAGTGTCAGCATTCCAAATGCAAAAAGAAATGGTCCGAAGATTAGGGTCAGTTTTGGATATGAATAGAGAGAAAGACTTCCCTGTATCTCTTTTACCCAAGATAACTGTAGATCAGATTGCACGTGAAGTGTACTGTATCTTTAAGAAGCATGTCAAGGCTGTATGAGCACATATAAATTCCAGATGTGCACTCCCAAGTGCCATTTTGTAAGAGCAGCTACAGTGAGAGCATGCATGATCGTAGTTGTTGGTTTGTATACAAGTTACTTAAGTTAAAGTCAGTAAACCTATACAGTGATGGGTTTGTATAAAATAAACCTGCTTGAACAGAACCCATAAAGATGCTTTTATTGTGTCCAAAGTAGGAGAGCAACATGGTATCAGAACTGGGATCGAAGAGAATAAAATCCAAAGTCATGAGGTGCAGAGATGACAGTGAAGGTAAAACAAAGAGAAACGAGCACAAAAAGAGCCAGAAAAGAATCAAAGGTAATGAGAAGCAGCACAAACTGTTTACTTGGTAAAAGAGATAAAACGGGGCATTACAAGGGCACAAACCGCATTATTGAGCAAGTGGAAGGCACGAAAAGTTTGTTGGCTAAAGAATGTTTAAAATACAGGTATTTGATGAAAATTAACAGTAAAGCAAAATGAGTACGTTTAAAGATAAAATGAGCATGTTTAAAGTAAAGTGAGTGTGTTCAAAGCAAAATTGGGCATGTTTAGGGTAAAACAAGCACAAGAAAAAGTACACTTGGCATGAAAAGGGCTTAAGCAAAAAAAGAAGTTATGTTCTTACCATAACGTTCCATGTGAGTTGTTCATCTCACCTTTGTTCTTGCACGTGGGTTCGGAGTCAATCCATCGGCTCAGAGTCAGCCGCTTTCCAAGCTCCATCTCTGAGAAGCTCGAGACACAGTCCCTATCCCATGATGCTCTGCTGCCAAACCCCAGATCTAGTTTGCTGAACCCAGCAAGAAACACAACTAAGCAACCTAATATAACCAAGTAACTATTTACAATTAGTTAAAGATAACCTGGCTGACAAGAGGATACTAGTAAGATCAACCAGACCACCAGCCATACCCGTTCTTCCAGAACATGGAGGGGGAAGGTGGGAGGGAGTGTAAGAACAAAGGCGAGATGAACAACTCACATGGAACGTTATGGTAAGAACATAACTTCTTTATGTGAAGTTGTTCAATCTCGCGGTTTGTTCTTAAACGTGGGTAGCATCCCAAGCACCCTAATCCTGGGTGGCTCACGGTAGTACATTCCTGAGAACGGTGGAACCAAAGGAAGCCCTGTCCCTGGAAGCCCTGTCCACTTCGTAATGAGTAATAAACGTATGAGGTTTGGACCAAGTAGCAGCTGCACAAATGGTGTCCAAAGGTAAACGAGCTGCGTGAGCTAAGGATGTAGAAACAGCCCTGGTAGAATGAGCTTTCACTTCACATTCTAAAGGTTGATGGGATGAAAAATATGCAAACTTTATACAATCAAAAAGCCATTTGGACGACGTAACTTTGGATACCAAAAGGCCCTTTTTATTGTCTGCATGGGAAACAAATAGTTGATCTGATTTTCTGAATTCTTTTGTTCTGTCCAAATAAAATCTCAATTGTCTGTGAACTTCAAGCTTATGCAACATGTATTCCAATTTACTGGCATGATGCCTGAAAAAAGTGGGAAGTTCAATGGACTGGTTCAAGTTCGCTTCGAAACAGACCTTCGGGAGGAAGGATGGATTTGTTCTTAGAGACACCTTGTTGGGGTGAACGACCAAATATGGGGGCCTAATAGACAGTGCTTGAAGTTCAGAAACTCTACGCGCTGAAGTAATGGCCACTAAGAAAATTGTCTTCCAAGAAAGGAACTTCAAAGACCAAGAAGATGCGGGCTCAAAAGGGGGAAGTAGGAGTTGAAACAGCACCAAATTTATATTCCAGGGAGTAATCGGATGTCTGACAGGAGGCTGAAGGTGATTAAGTCCCTTTCAAAAAGGCTTTACATAATCTGTGGGACAATGTTAGAACCTCCGCATCCCACATGGAAGTTAGATATGGCAGCCAATTGAACCCTTACAGTAGCGGCTGCCGCACCACCATGAAAAAGTGAAGTCAAAAATTGCAGAATGCAATGAATAGGGGCGATAAATGGATCAGCACCATGTTGAGAAGCCCAATGACCAAATCGTTTCCATTTGCTGTTATATAGTTTCCTGGTGGAGACTTTATGAGAGGAAACCAGAATATGCTGAACCGCGGGAGACAAATCATGAGACCTGGCTAGGTTGGGAAGTGGAGCAGCCAATCTGTCAGTTTGAGGGATACAAGAGAGGGGTGCAGAACCCCCGACAAATGAGTCAGAAGGTCTGGCACTGGGTCCAGAACCCAAGGTTTTTCCACTTGGTATTGTTGAAGGAAGGGGAACCATATCTGCCGAGGCCAAAATGGGGCTATTAGAATAACAGTCTTTCCCAGGATTTTGGCTTTCTGTAAAAATTTGGGGATCAGCGGGGATGGAGGAAAGGCATATAGGAAACCCGAGGTCCCATCATGTACAAGTGCATCCCTTGGGATGTCCCCCGATGGAGGGTACAGGGCAAAGTAACTTCTGCATTTGGCATTCATTGGGGATGCAAAAAGGTCGCAGCAAGGCTGGCCCCATTTGCGGAAAATCCTTTCCACCACTCGTTTTTTGTGGGACCACTCATGAGGCAACAGAATGGCTCTGCTCAATTTGTCCGCTATCTCGTTGGATGACCCCGGGATGTGCGTTGCTATCAGGAAGTGCCTGGTGGATACAGCCCACTGCCAAATTCTCAGGGCCTCTCAGCGTAAGGGGTAAGATCTGGTTCCCCCTTGCTTGTTGAGGTACCAGACTACCGACATGTTGTCCGTCTGTATTGCAATCATCTCTCGAGGTAGAGAGTCATGAAAGTGTTGCAACGCTAGAAACACCGCTCTCAACTCCAAGACATTGATGTACAAACTGGATTCCATCTCTGACCAAGTACCTTGGACAGTTCTTCCTTGACACAGCCCCCCCACCCTATCAGGGAAGCATCCATGGTTACCGTGGCTGTGGGAGGGGGGAGTACAAACGGACGACCTACAGTAACTTATTGGCTGTTCAACCACCAAAGGAGGTCCTTTTTGCAAGTATTTGTCAGCAGAATCTTGTGTGACATTGGAAGTTGTTGATAAGACCACTGTGTGAAGAGTAACCACTGGAGTATCCTCATGTGCATACGCCCCAGAGGAACCGCTAAGAGAGTCGCTACCATGGTGCCTAACAGCTTCACAACTTGGAATGCAGGGACTTTCTTTTCCATCAACAAAAGGGATACTTGGTTTCGTAAAGAGATTACTCATTCTTGAGGCAATCTGACCAGGGCGGTGACAGCGATAGAGCAGATTTTTCAAAATTTAACATTATGCCCAACTGGGAGCATAGGCTGATAGTGTAATCCCTGGCATGAATCAGTTGATGCCTGGTGGTGGTGGTGGTGAGGAGCCAGTCGTCGAGATATGTAAACACCCAGAATCCTAAAAGTCTCAGGTGAGCCATGACCACTGCCATGCATTTGGTGAACACTCTGGGGGCTGTGGTGAGACCAAAGGGCAGAGCTTGGAATTGGTAGTGACTGGCCCCCAGCCGGAAACACAAGTGATCTCTGGATGGCCTGGCCATTTTGATGTGGTAGTACGCATCCTTGAGATCTATCAAGCACATCCAATTGCCTGTTTTGAGACTGAAGCGTGACCATCCAGAACTTTTCCTTTTTGACAAAGGTATTTAGTTTGCCAAGGTCTAAGATGGGCCTCCAGTCCCCTGTTTTCTTTGAAACTATAAAGAACCTGGAGTAAGTTCTGGATCCTATCTAGTCCGCCGGGACTGGCTGGATGACTCTTTTTCCAGCAGCCTTTGAATTTCTATGGTTGCTAGATTCCGCAGACTGGGTGGAATGTCTGGGATTCTTACACGAATGGAAGGGGATTCTGAAAAGGGAATGATGTAACCTCTGGTAATTATGCTTTTTACCCAGGAATCTGATGTAATTCCTAGCCAGGCGTCTGGGTATAAAGTTAAGCGACCCCTGACTGTCTCCAGAGCAGGACGGTCGAGCCTCCTCTCAGGAGCGCTGATGGTGCTTGCCAAGGAACTGTTCCCTGTCACCCTGGTTCTGCGGACCCCCTCTGCTGCCTGGGCAGCGTCTACCATTATACCCCCCTCCTCTGCCCCTGGAGAGGGGGGGGGTTCACCACGTGAGTTTTGGAAAGCTCCTTGGGACTTCCAGAACCACATTTTTCCACCTTTCTACCCTTTGGGGTATGGTCTAGTGGTGGTGGAAAAACAGACTCCTACGGCAGATAGTCTTTCCTTCCTGCTCACACCTAGTGAGTGTCGCCTTGACTTTAGGCCGAAACAAGGAAGAGCCATCAAATGGGGTATTAACAAAGGAAGACTTGAAGGCTTCCGCAAAGGAGCATAAGCGCATCCAGGATAGTCTCTGCAGAGCTATTGCTGAACCTGCTGCCCGGCTTGATCCCTTGGCTGCATAAGAAATGAGCTGCATGGACGAGTTTACAATGGAATTAAGGGTGTTAAGCTGTGCCGTCACTTTCTCAGAGACGGCATCATCTGTGTTGCCCTGTAGAGTATCTCCAAGCTCTTTTAGGAGATCTCGTTGAAGACTGGTAAAGTGGGTTAAATAGTTAAGCGATCTCATTGCAAATGTCGCAGAACTAATGATGCGTTTCCCATATCTGTCCATCGTCCTGGAATCTCTATTAGGAGGATGGACAGAAGAAGAGGTCTCTGACATCTCTTTCTTTGTAGCCGCCACCACCATGGCATCAACGGGGACTCCCTTTGTAAGAAAGGACTTATTCTGAGGGGAGGTGATAAATTTGTTGGGCCTCTGAGGGACCGGTTCCATGGAATCAGGAGACTCCCACGCCTTTCGAGCGATCAAGTCCATTAATTCGTCGAAAGGCGGAGTAACCCAGGATGTGGAAGGCCGAGACCCAAAGGCCTTCAGGAGCACCGAGTGATCCTCAGTAGGGGTAAGGGACTGCCAGTCACCCCTCTGCTTAAGTATTTTTAGGATGTCTGCAAATGAGACATCCTCTGAGGGGTCCGTGGGGATCCTTCTGATTCCTCTAAGTCGGTGTCTGATGTCAAGGATTCCCGAGGGGAATTCAAGTGCCTCCTCTTGCACGGTCTCTTCCTAGGGACTTCATCAGTGGGGGCGTCTGGTGAAGTCTCCGTAGAGCAGCGGTCGCCCGATGGGGGTACCTGAGTCTCTGGGTCTTGACGCTTGGTAGGAACCTGTGGTGTAGAGACAGAACGGGGCCCTTTAAGGGAGGAAGAGGAAGGACCTGAAGAGGTAAAAGTCTTAGCAGACATAACCTTCCTCATGGCGAAGGCACCAGTGTCTCGGTCCAAGGAGTCCACCGGTTCCTAAGACAACGGCAGTCTCCTCGGGGCCGAGACCACGGGCTCCGAACCAGAGGACGGAGCCGAGCTCAACTGCACCAAGGCCCCGAGAGGAAGAGTCAGAACAGAAGCCTCGGTTTGATTCTCCCCCCCGGACCCAGCGAGAGAGTGTCAGCTCAGAGACCCTTCGATCGGAACAGAAGATGTCAAGGTCGATGGGGCCGAAGGCACAGAAATAGGCCTTAGCGCTGAGGGTTCCACAGCTATCAAGGTCCTCACCTTCCGGCCCTGAAGGCTCGATTGGTCTTGGGAGGAGGAGCAGAAACCATGACAGGAGGGTGTCGGGCTTCGATGTCAGATGAGATGAACCGAAAGCAATTTGGCCAAGGCCGGGTTCTCCAAGAGTCTCTGCACCACACGGTCCACATCGACATCCGAGAAGGTCCTGGAAGAATGGGTCGAAGGAGCCGAAGAATTCACTGACTGAAGGATCGGACACTTTAAAACCTCCGGTACCGGTTCTAAACTCGGGACTTGGCTCCAAGGCAAAGGTTCGGTGCTCGGCTCCAAGGGCTGAGGAGCCGGCGACCGAATCTTCCCCAAGGTGCTCGGAGCCGATGACTTGGGCTCTGATGACACCTTGGAAGACTTCGACCCCTTTGAAGATTTGGAGGTCTGTTCAGACTTATCTAAAGCCTCTAGGAAGTCTGATTTTAAGAGGCCTCTATCGATAAGCTTTCTACACCTTTCCAGCATAACTCTGCCACTAAAAGAGTGGCAGATGGAACAGTCCTTTTGCAGGTGTAAAGGCCCTAAACAATAAACACATGAGGTGTGGTGGTCGGTGATGGACATCATCTGTCCACAGCCACACTGCTTGAACCCTGATCTCTGTTTTTGACATGTCTAAAAAAAAAATGAGAAAACAGCACAATTGCTAAGGTTCAGATCCCTGAACTTTACAAATATTAAGGACACTAGCAATCACACAAAACGTTCAGATCCCTGAACACTCACTATTTCACAAAAGAAAACAACAGATAGAATCAGACAGAGCTCTGTCAAAAACTCAACTAAAGAAATGGCCAAAGGCCTAGGAGCAGCCGCTCCTAAGAAAACACACAAAGCAAACACTAAGTACCTCAAAAAAACCCCACAAACAAGTAAAATTTACACTACTACAATTATATATCACAAACTATCACAGTTATAGAAAATTTTCTGTCAAAAGACAAGAAAAAAAGGGTACTGGCCCGAACTTCTTGCGAAAAGCGTGAGATCCATTGCAGCGGCAAACTAGATCTGAGGTTTGGCAGCAGAGCATCATGGGATAGGGACTGTTGTCTCAAGCTTCTCAGAGATCTGGAGCTTGGAAAGCAGCAGACTTGGAGCCGATGGATCAGCTCCGAACCCACGTGGAAGAACAAACAACGAGATTGAACAACTCACATGGAACGTTATGGTAAGAACATAACTTCACACTGAATAGAAGGCGGCAAAATAAAAAGGCACATTAATCAAAAATAAAGCATGGCAACTGCATGTGTTTTGGCAAAGTGGTATTATATTTTGGCATAACTATGACTTTGTATTATATCAAGGGCATAATTAAAGTTATTCAAAGTATCTCAAAGTGTGTAAAAGTACTTACAAGTGCATGCTTATTATTGTGCATGCGTTTCAAAGAGCTTATTGTGGGGAAAGTGTAACTGTTTTGTGAAATATAGTCAAAGTATAGCTAGTTTGAAAGTTTCTTGTGGTGGGTGTGTCTATTCGCAAAGTGGCACCATTACAGTGTGCATATTTGCACCGTAAAGAGCTGTCTAGCAAGGTACTGCCATTTTGGGGACATTTCAGTGAGTTGCATGCAGTTATTTGCAAAATGTGATTAGTTCAAAATGCTACTAAGTTGTCAACAAGAAAAGTCCATTTTTTTCACATCGTGCAGTGGTTTGATATGTTTCTTACATTGATAAAAGGTGATTTCTTGCAAAACAATATTACAAGAATATTACAATGCCTAAGAGTTTATTTCACTTGCATCGTAAAGTTGTTTGAGATGTTTCTTAGACTGATAAATTACTTTAGCATTTGGCCTTTCAAATGATATTGAGTGTTAAACTCCCCGAGAAGTTTATTTTGCAAAGTCCAATTTGTTCATTAGCATTATTTCGAAAAGCCCATACAGAAATAAATTCAGATAAAAATACTGGCCATAAGTTTCTGGCATATGCATACGAGTGGACGTTTGTGCTTATTTGCAAAACCCTTCACTGGTATATATTAATATGGCAGATGGATTTCAAAAACCCCTACCACTTGTGTTTTATCAGAGTATTGCAGAGAATTGGAGAATATTTGAGCAAGAGTATATTTCTATACAAGCAACTTACGCAGATAGAGATGCATGCACCAGGGCATTCATTTTGCTAAACCTAGCTGGGTCAGAGGTCATACAAAGAGAGCATTCATTTGTGTATGCACCTGCGGTATATGAAGGAGAAGGTGAAAATCATCATATTGTTGTACAAGCTGAATCAACGGAAAACAGAGTGTTTGAAGCACAAGTTCAGAGAAATAAACCCTCAGACAAATATTACATCAGAGAGGCAATTGTTTTACAAGAGAGATCAGAAACCAGGGGAAACATTTGCAGCTTATATAACTGACCTGAGAAACAGAGCTAAAATGTTCTGGTTTGTTGACTAAAATGTTCTGGTTTGTTGACTTAAAAGATGAGCTGATAAAGGACAGCCTTGTGTATGGTATTAAAAGTGCTGCTGTGAAAAAGATTTTACTTCTTGACAGTGATTTAACATTGAGTAAAGCCACTGAGATTTGTCAAATCCATGAGGTGACAGAAAAACAGACTAGTATGCTTGCGAGTGACAAGAGTACGAGTTCAGTTGATTCTAGAGCAAATATAGACAGCATGCAACATGTGGCAGTCAAAAGTAGGCCCAAGCATGTGGCAGCTATGAGATTTCCAGGGAAGACGCGTAGCTTTCCAGCAAATTCTAAAAAGGGAGCAAGCTCCAGCTCAATGAAGTACAAGCATGAATCAGCAAAACCCAAGTCCAGCTTTATTGTTAACTGTCGCAACTGTGGTCCAAATCAGTCTAGAAGAGAGAAGTGCCTACCATATAGTCAGCAATGCTACAAGTGTAAAAAATTGAACCACTTTCAAAAGTTTTGTAAATCAAGTAAGCCTCACACAGTTGTAAAGGAAGGTCACACAAAGCAAGTTGATCAAGTAGAGCCGAAGCAGACAGCTTTCTATGTTGATGGTGTATCAGTACTTGAAAGAGCTGATGCAGTGAATTTATTAACAAGACGCGAGGTGTTTTGTACTGTCTAGATTAATGGAAAATCCAGAGAGTTTAAAGCAGACACTGGTTCAAAGTGTAATGTTATAACAGCAAACATGTTTGCTAAAATGAGAACTAACAAACAACTCAATGTAGCCAGTAGTGCAAGACTTGTTGCTTATGGAGGTGAAGAAATTCAAACAGAAGGTTCAGTGATGCTTTCATGTTACTTTGCTGAGAACTGTTACAGTTTGTTATTCTATGTAGTCAGATCATCAATGCAATTTTTATTGGTTCTCAAAGATAGTTTAAGAACAAATATGCTTTCTTTTGCTAAAGAAGTCCATCATGTAAGTGCATTTCCAAGTTCTAATTTTTCTGACGACATTTTCTCAGAGTATGCTGATGTTTTCGATGACAAGTTAGGCAAACTCCCAGTTGTGTATTGTGTCCAAAGTAGGAGTGACAATCAACTTCAAGGTTGCTGTACCTTAGAAAAAGGAACATTTTCCTTGCAACAACATTGTTCAAAACAGTGCTTTTTCTGTACTCAGTGACTGCCTCAGACAATGATCTTAAAGGTATATTTATTTTAAATTGGTTGATGGTGAAGTCTGGCTAGGTATAAAGGTCCCTTTTCAGCAGAAGCCCAGGGAGAAAACCTCCAGTACAAATAGAATCTTTCAAGTTATACAATATCAACAATATCAGGCAGAATACACTTAAAATAAATTTTTCAATGTCAAAATATATAAGACAGCAACTCTACATGAAGTAGCAAGGCTTCTTATTCTAATTATATTCCATGCATATTCTAACTACATTCTATACAGATGTTAAATAACTCTGCAGTAGGGTAGATGTCAATACTGAGTTAATTAAATGAACCTTTTGTTTTCCACCCTTTTATGAGATAAAAATTAAATGAATGATGAGATAGTTGAGAGACATAGGTGGATAGTGGGGTGGCTAAAGACAGAGTGATAGTAATGGAGCAGAGAAATGCAGAGGTATAGTAGAAGAGGAGGAGGAAGTAAAGATGGTATACTTAACCTTGGTGGAGTACAGCTTACAGAGCCAGGATGTTGAGGTGTTTTTTTAGATGTATTTGAGAGTGGGGGGACCTACAGTAGGGAGGAGGCAATCTGCAGCTATGGTCTCTCTAGTTCGGTCTGTTAGGTAGGGGGTTGTTCTAGACAAGAGACCAAGTTTTGATATTTTTTTTTCTCAATTTGCAAGTGCAAATTTCAAGTCATCATCAATTATGACTCCTAAAGGTTTGGTATTAGACCTTTCAATCAGAGTGTTATTTAAAAAAGTGATTTTTTTTTTTTGAAACACCTTTACTGATTTATCACTTGTGACATAGGCACATTTACATTTATATAAAAGTAATTAACCTGTATTAGCAAGTTAAAATTTAACATTATGCTTCACATATATTGATATATATCATATTACCTAAGCAACATTACATAAATTATTCAATTCCTGCCCCTATTTTTAAATAAGAAACATCTTTATTAAACCATCACTTGTGACATAAGCAATCACACATTTATATAAATGAAAACAAACCTCACTAACACAATCCTAGCTGTAAGCATTTTACATCACAAACCATACTGACATGCTCCCAGTTGCAAACATTATACATGACTTACAATCTACTCAATTGTTTCTAGTCAAGCATTACATAGCTCATTTAAGTCCTGGCTTCTTTTAAACCACATTCCTCCCCTGTATGTACTGTTCCCACAATTCCCATTTTTTCCTATGTAGTTTGCTCCTACCTTTTTCTAAATATCTCAATTCCAGTTGTTTTATCTCTGTTACTAGATTCACTACTTCTAATACAATTGGTTTAGATTTTGATTTCCATTTTCTAGTAATTGCTTTTTTGGCAGCCGCCATAATTAGAGAAAGGAAGGCCTTACCATGTCTAGGCAGTTCTGATTCAGTATCATAGCTCAGAAAAATTATCTCCCACGTCAACACCAATCTGCCCACCCAGCATCTCTGACAGTGCATCCTGCAGGGAATCCTTAAAGTCCTCTAACTCACTGCACTCCCAGAAAATATGATCCCGATTACCTATTTCTTCCCCATCACACCTCCAACATTTACTATCTACCTGAGGAAAAACAATCTCTGGAATGAATCTACTTGGGGTATAAAAATATCTATTTAAACATTTCCAAGCAAAAATCCTAAATCTTCTAGATCTTGTTGCAAATTTCGGAGACACATGTCCTCCCACTGTTTTTTTTTTTTTGTAAATTGCTTATCCAATCTCTCTTCCAAATCCTTTCTACCCCCCTCTGCCTGATTTATTGTTATCATGCAATATTTTATATGATCTATTAATTATTCCTTTTTTAATGGCAGCTTTTGTTCTAGATTCTACTAAAAACTCTACCAGTGCTGGTCTTTCTGGAACCCGATGGACACCCCTATTTCTTTCTCTTTGCTTGTACTCAGACATCAATCCTTGATAGGGAAAGCAATCGCTAACTTCAGTCCAAATAAATTCTTGGCATCTTCCCATTCTACCTCCATTCCCATGCTGGCTTAGAATCAGGGTGTTAAAGAAGTGATTCTGATACGAGTTTTGCTTTGGGAGAATGCTTTGGGGGTGAAAAGTATTAATTTTGTTTTTGGGGGATTAAGTAGGAGTTGTGAGCTGTCTAACCAGGATTATATGGATGTAAAAGATTCTTGAGTAATTTCTTGAAGTTTCTGTATGCTGGAGGCTGTTCAGAAGAGTGTGGAGTCATCTGCATATTGTACAATAGTGGAGTGCTTGGAAGCAGTTTGTAGATCATTTATAAATATGTTAAACAGAAGGGGTCCAAGTATGAAACCTGGTGGCACTCCTACAGTAATGGGTAGAAATGAAGGGTATTCTTGCTCCCATTTGATTGCTTGGAATCCATCTGTTGGGTAGCTGTTAAACCAGGAGGCAGAGACACCTAAGGAGAGTTTTAGTAACAGTTTGTGGTGACAGACTGTCAAATGCTTTAGACAGGTCTAGGAATAATGACAATACTAAGTTTCCTGTACTGCTGTTTTTATTAATTGTATCAGCAAAGTGAAGTAAGGCAGTAGTGGTGTTATGGCTGGGACGAAAACCATGTGTGTGAGAAGAATGTTTATGGCAAGGTACTGAAGTAATTGGGAATAGATGCACTTCTCTAATACTGTAGAGAATGGTGACAGGATAGCTATGGGTCTGAAGTTGGAGTAGTCAGCAGAGGGTCTTCCTTTGAGGACAAAGTATGTATACCTTCTTCCAAATGGATGGGACATGGGATTCTAGAATGAATCTGTTTGTTAGTATAGATATTTGATATGACAGATCCTCAGCTACAATTTTTAGGAGTTCCGAAGGAAGGGTGTCTGCAGCCCAGCCTGTAGTTTTTAGTTTTAGCAGATATTTTGTTATGATGGAGGTAGGGACACGTCTGAGTGAGAAGTAAGCTTCCATGGGGTTTTGTTGGTGGTAGTGGGGTTGGGTTTGATGATAGTGTGGTCTCTGATAAATGATGCTTGAAGGAAGTATTGGTTAGTTATTAGCATCTGTTGATGTAGTATCTTCTGGGGGTGGAAGTAGGCAGTTGACTTTGGCTGGATTTAGCAGAGTTTGGCCGGATGACCAGAATTTCTTAGGATTATTTTGCCTGCTGTAAGATGAAGTAGTTGAGTTTACACTGGAGTATATACCATAGTTTTTCATGCTGATAAAAATTCATCTAATTGAAATCATAACCATTTGTTTGAAATGAGCTGCTACAAAGCTCTACAATTTCGGGCTAAATAAAAATATATATTTTAATAATGGCTATATGAATGTAATAGCAGACCTAGGAGAAAGAAGTAATTTGTGCAGTAAGTACAGACATGCACGAGTTTTTGTATTCTAAAGTGTGATGCTCTGGCAAAATTTCCACTAGCACTCCCTTCCTCATCTCAGTCATCTGCCTGCTCAGGTCTAGCAGTTATTACAAATAAAAGGCAAGCAGGTGTTATGATCAGTTCTTTATATTCCTTTTATTAATTTTTAAACATACTTAATATCCCATCCACTTTTCAGCTTCACCCAACAGGCACGTCACTTAGAATTCAAGCTCTTGCAAGATTCTTCACGTTGCTAAAAATTGTGAGTGGTTTCACAGCATTTCCTCTGAAAGGTTAGCTTGTGTTACTTGCACTACAAATATGTATAAAAGGTCCTTTTATTGTACTGTTTTTTTTTTTTTTTTTTTTAATTTTACTTGTCATTTGTTGACTGGGTAACTGAACTGGTCCATGAGCCCTTTCTAGCCATAAGCCTGGCCATTTGGCAAAGGCAATTTGAATAATGTAAACAAAATACATTCCATACTGTACAATGTATTATTAAACAATTAACACAAGGAACTGTGTAGACAGAATTAAAAATAGGACTACTTAAATTTCTACAGTAAATGCACCAAGTTTTTATCCATGAGTATCAGTAATGGGAAGAATAAAACACAGTAGTACTACATAATCATGTCATTTGTTAGAAGTGAATAGCATTAAAGTATAGTATTAAAGCCATTTAATTAAAGCTAAACAAAACATTTTAATTTAGTGTTGAAATATAAAAACGAACACTGTTAGGTTATCTGTACTAAAATAGTAGCTACATTATTTACTACATGTACACTCAGGAACCTTTGTCTGGTATCACTAAGGGTTATAAACTTCTTGAGGAACTCAAGGTTATGCTTCAGAAGATCCTCATGTTTCAAAAACCTACTAAATACCTTTGGTTGCATGGAATATATGACACACGAGTGAGAATGCTGAAGCTCAGCAGAGAGAATAGTGTCCAAGTCCTCTGGGTAAACATCAATTATCTTTTTTAATATCTTTATTAAATCACAATTTACACAGTGAAAGACACACCTACATTAACAGGAAAAACAATGACATTTTCATTCAATACACATTTTCTTTTTAACAGTTACTCAGTCCAACATTACATAAATTGCCCAACTCTTGTCTTTCCTGAAATGTCACTTCTCCCAAACATTATTCTGCATGTTTTGTTCCCACAAATTCCATTTATTTCTACAGAAATGTATTCCCTTTTCTAAAGATCTCACATCCACTTCATGTAGCTCTCTTTTACAATATTTAGTACTTCAAATACAATTGGTTTAGATTCCCCTCTCTTCCCTTCTTCACTCATTCCAACTGTCCCAGTTTCCCAGTCCATTGCTGGGTCTGCCTGCTCCACCTACCTCCCCAGATTTCTTAAAGTGAGCTTGAGCTGGTGTGGCTCTTAATTGGGTCTTGTGAGCCATGCTGGCGAGTGCTTCAGCTACTGGGGGAGGTTATTATAATATACCTTTATTTCTCCACTGCCCCATCTCGGTGTTTGTTAAAAGTCCAAGGGTTACTCCACTCAGGAAACAGCTTTGACAAAAGCCCTCACCCTCTGATGGGCAATCCCCTCCCTCCCTGCTAGCAAGTCAGACACCCGAGCTTCTAGTTGATCCCCGGTCCATTGTTGGGGCTGATCCTTCATGAAGCACTGGCCAGTTTCTTTAAATTTTGATCCATTTTCAAATAATTATTTTTTGACAGCCAATAGCATTAACCTTAGTAAAGTCTTACTACAGCTAGCCAATTGATATTATGTGTCCCAGCTGAAAAGAATGAATAATTTCTTCAGATTCAACCATTTGTTTTTCCAACATATCAGAAAAAATACTCTACAGGGAACATTTAAAATCAACCTGCGTGTGGTACACATAGTCCAAGCAGCCACCGGAAAACAAATTTTCTTTCCAAACATATGAATGCACCACCCTGGTGGCTGTCTGGACTACGGGGACCACACAGGTTAAGATTTCTTGATTTAGTTGCACTGCAACATACACTTTTTTGGTTTATGAGTTTATGTAGTGTGCTTTTGTCCAGGACAAAGAAATAATTATATTTGGCAAGTGTTATGTTTATGAACATTTCATATTTTTCAACAAAATTTTAACTTTTTGCCTCATCTGATTTGGATGGTTGACTGGGCTTCTAGCCAATTGAGATTCTGTGTCCCAGCTGAAAAGAATGAATAATTTCCTCAGATTCAACCATTTGATTTTCCAACATATCTGAAAAAATACTCTACAGGGAACATTTAAAATCAACCTGCTTGTGGTGCCCATAGTCTAAGCAGCCACCATGGACGGGGAACACTGGGACTGTTGGAATGAGTGAAGCAGGGGGGACAGAAAAATCTAAACCAATTGTATTTGAAGTACTGAATATTGAATTTTATTAGACATCTTCGCTACAGTGTAATCAAAGAGGGTGGTGTTTAAAGATTGTATAATACACTTAAGTGTTATGGAGAACTGGATTACTTTGGTATAAACGATGCTCACATTTAATTGCGTACACTGGCAGCCTCGACTTAGGTAATATTCACATTTTACTGTGATTTAAGAGACTTTTCATGATTGATTCTGGTGGTTGGCAATTTGATTTTTTTTTAACACTTGGTTGTGAACTACTGAATTCTTGGTTTGTTCCTTGTCCAAAAATCCTTTTGGTAGATACCAAATTTGTAAAATGGAAGGATAATGATCAAAACTGAATTTAGGGAACAGTCAGCCAGCCTTACACAATTTGTTCACACAGTAATGCAGTCACATTCTAGCTGGTCTAAATGCTTTAGTTCCCTTCAGTTAACGTGGCCTACGATACCAACAATGTCTATGGGAGAACAAAGAATAGTTGTTTAAGAACGTACCATAACCATAGATGTCCTTCTCTTCCATGTTGCAGTATTCTTAACCTTAGGGAGTTGCTGCCTGCAGCACCAGACATCCGGCCAGCATACCAAAGTCTTGAAAGCAGGGGTATGTGCGACGTTGCATGTAAGAGCCATAAACTGACATGGACTATATCTGTGATGTCTGCACGTACCCAAATTCAGAACTCACTGCCGCATAGACAGCCCCCAGGAATAGGAGGAGTAAAAGGTAGTACAAAACCCCTACCAGACACAAAAGTCAGCAGTCAGGGAAAAGACCCAGTTTATAATCTGGTCAAAAGAGAAGGGGTAGGTGAATACTGCAACATGGAAGAGGACATCATCTATGGTTATGGTAAGTAATTACCCAACTATTCTATGTCCTTCTATTCTCATGTTGCAGTATTCTTAACCTTAAGAATACCAAAGCTCTCTAGGCAGCAATGTGGGGGCAGTTAGGGGAGCAGAGTCTATGAGACCCTGCAGAATAGACATAGCAAACCCTGTTCTAGCCCTGGAAATGGAGTCCAATTTGTAATGCTTGGTGAAGGTATGTACTGAGGACCAAGTTGCTGCCTCCAGAAGAAAGAAGAGAGTAATCAATGCCCTTGAAAAAGGCTGCTAAAGAAGAAGCAGTTCTGGTGGAATGGGCTTTGACAGATGAACTCAATTGTTTCCCATGAAAGGAATAGCAAAAGGCAATAGCCTTAGAAATCCACGAGGAAATTGTGTTTTGACACAACCTTGCCTAGAGCCCTAGGATGAAAGGAAACAAATAGCTGATCAGATTGCCTGAAGGGTTTAGTCTTGTCTAAGTAGAACCTCAGTTGCCTATGAACATCCAAGGAATGCAAAGTCCTTTCTGAGGAGTTCTGTGGCTGAGGGTAGCAGACAGGCAAATTTATGGTCTGGTTTAAGGATATTTCATTAACTACTTTTGGTAGGAAGGAAGGGATAGTTCTTAGGGAAACCCTATGTTTACGGAAAACAAGGTAGGGAGGTGAAGCCTTAAGGGCTTGGATCTCAGAGACCCTCCTGGCAGAAGTTAGGGCCACTAACAAGACTATTTTCCAAGTACAGAATTTAAGAGAGGAAGAATAGGCTGGCTCAAAGGGAGACCGTGCAAGTTTTACCAGCACAAAGTTAAGATCCCAAGGTGAGGGAATGGGATTATAAGGTCGTCTAGTATAAAGGACCCCTTTCAGAAACAGCTTGACATCTAACCTGGATGTCAGCGGTGGAGTCAAGGGAATGCAAGGAGAAATGGTGGACAGATGCACTTTTACTGAAGAATAAGTCAACCCTGAATGCAGTAACTCACACAGACAGAGGACCACTGGAACAGAAGCTTGAGATGGGTCCTATTTACCCTTAAGGCACAAATGGGAGAATCTTTTCCATTTAAAAAGTTTCTCCTAGTACTTGGTTTTCTGGCCTCCTACAGAACACTGAGTACGTCCTCTGAGTACAGGTGCCTGAAGGGGATCATCACCCATACTGTTAGATTGAGAAGGTGGGGATGAATAAAAGACCCCGTGTCTTGTGTGAGTAGGCCGATGCGGTGTGGTAACCTGTGGTGACTGCCCTGGGCTAGAAAGAAAAGTGGGGAAACCAATGCTGTCTTGGCCAAAGAGGAGTCAACAACAGGATTTTTGGTTTGTACTTCTGTATTTTCAGGAGGACTTTGTGAATCAAAGGAAATGGGGGGAAGGCATAAAGGAACATTCCCTCCCATGAAAAGGAGAAGGCGTCCACCTTCCTGGCTTGTGGATGGGGAAGCCTTGTGCAAAAGAGGGGCATCTATCTGTTCTGGGAGGAGGCAAACAGATCTACCTGAGGAATACCCCATCTGTGAACTAGATCCAGAAACACCTCCCTTGTGAAGCAACCATTCGTGAGAGGGTGTTATGGTCCTGCTCAGGGTGCCTGTCATCACATTGTCTTTTGATGGAATGTAAACTGCCTGCAGATGAATCTGTAATGCTGTTGTCAGGGACCAGATTTGAATTGCAAGACTGCAAAGAGGGTAGGATCTTGTTCCTCCCTGTTTATGTACCACAGGATTGTCATGTTGTCTGTGATGACCCTTCAATGTGCCTGGCAGAATGACCTCTTGACAGGCCTGTATTGTCAGAAAAAGGGCCCTTAACTCTTAAGTTGATGTGGTCCTTTCTTTCTTGAGTGGACCACTCCCCCATGCACTTTGTGCTGGATGGTGGTACTGTGAAGGATAGCCCCCCCAACCTAGATCTGATGCATTTGTGTAAAGATTCTGTTTAGGTGGAGAAATCTGCAAGTAAACCCCTTGATTGAGTGTGATAGGCGAGATCCACCAGGTGAGTTCCCTTTTTAAGCAGGGAAGAGGAAGATTTGTTTCCAAGGGATGAATGTGTTGGTTGCAAGAATTTCTCAATACCCACAGACTTCCTCATGTGCATCCTGGCTAGACGGATCATGAGGATTAGAGAGGCCATAAATGCCAGGATTCTCAGGAATTCTCTGGCTGAGATGGTTGGGAGTGGTAGGAGGAAGTGCAAAAAATTGGGTAAAAGATTCCACTTTCTGGGCTGGGACAAAGACCGAAATCAAGTCTGTCCTTATCCTGCACCCCAAGAAAACAAGATCTTGTGAGGGAGTCATTTGAGACTAAGCAATTCACAGTGAAACCTAGAT
Organism: Protopterus annectens; assembly: GCF_019279795.1. Classification (NCBI taxonomy): domain Eukaryota; kingdom Metazoa; phylum Chordata; order Ceratodontiformes; family Protopteridae; genus Protopterus; species Protopterus annectens. The sequence continues at coordinate 647,356,927 of NC_056726.1, read as the reverse complement.
TCTGCAAGATCCTGCAAACAAAGTCCAGGTGTTGAGACGGGGTGGGAGAATCTTGGTGTAGGATCAGGAGATTGTCCAAGTAAGGATAAATGTGTATGCCCTTGTAGTCTACAGTCTGCAATGACTGGGGCTAGACATTTAGTGAATACTCTTGGGCCTGTGGATAGCCCAAAGGGCAAGGTGGAAAACTGAAAATGTGAGAAACGCACTGAGAAATGAAGAAATTTCCTGCAAGTGAAATGAATAGGGATGTGAAGGTATGCATCCTTCAGATCCAGGGAGGCCATGAAGGCTTGCTGAAGAATAAGGGGAAGCAAGTGCTGTAATGTGAGCATTTTGTAGGCACCTTGAGGAAGAGATTGAGATAAGATAGGTCAAGAATGGGTCTCCAAGGGCCATCTTTTCTTGGAAACAAAACATCCTGGATTAAAACCCCTTGGCTAACTGAACCTCGGGTACTTGTTCTGTAATGCCTTGAGAGAAGAGTTGGCTCAGGATAGTGGGAAAGAGTGGAAGCTGACTGGGTGGGGGTTGAAGAACTTCCCGGAATGGTGAATATGCCCACCAAGTCATGAAGTATCCTCTCTCGATGATGGACAGCAACCAACTGTCTGTGGTAATTTTCTGCCAGGAGGATAGGGTTAGGCGTAGGGAGAGGGGGTGGAGGTGGGCAAGGGAAGAGAATTACAGCGGAGGAGCTCTATCTGGGTCTGGCTGCCTCCGAAAGGAGGAAGGTGTTGATGTGGAAGAAGATCTAGGAGCAGACAGTTTCCTAGGTTGTCTTGATCCCCTGGACTGGGCAACAGAGGAATGGGAGGACTGCCTCCTGACAAAGCTATGCTTTTGAGGGTAGTTTCTATGGAATCTGGGAACAGGTGAAACCAATAAATGTTTCAGATTTTGTAAGTCTTTTCCTTTTTCCTGTAGTGTCTTAAGTAACTCTGCAGAGACAGCTCCAAAGAGTGCTGATTTATCCAAAGGGGCATCTAACAATTTAGCTTGGACATCCAAAGGCAAAAGTTGGAGTCTCAACCATGAGAACCTCTTTAAGACAAAACCAGAAGCAGCTGATTTGGAAGAGGCTTCATCAGCATCACAGCTGCACTTAATTGAGTGTCTTGTCACCTGGGATACCATGGACAGAAAGGTATTCAGCTGAGCCTTAGCTGGCGAGTCAGGCATGTCAGACAGCAGAGTAGAGGCCTTGGTCAGGGAATCCAGAACATACTTGGCCATATGAGTCTGGAAGTTTAAGTGCTCCTTTGATCAAGGTGGAAGGATATATCCTCTTCCCCAACCTATCCATAAATTTACTCTCTCAGTTGAAAAAATGGGAAGATGAAGGTAGCTGAAACTGCAAAAACAACAGGATCGGCTGGTGGATTCTTAAAAAGATACTGCTCCTTTGCAGTCACTTTATAAAATCTGTCTGGTCTCTTGTTAGCAGGAGGCTGTGGGAATCAACTAAGAAGGCATGCTGGAAGTAAAGGCAGAACTGCAGATGGTGAGGGCTGCTTCATCTGCAGGAGTTCAAAATATCTCTTCTTGGTCTCAAACATCTGAGACCTCCCACTTAAAATGCTGCCTAAGCAGGGAAATAGTACCCCCAAAGGAGAATTCTTCTCCAGGAGAATCAGTAGTGAGAGACTCTTCAAGAGTAACAAAATCTTTAGGGGATTCAATCTGAGAACAGTAGGTCAGGGACTCATCTGAAGAGGAAGACTCATCCTCGGATTCTTCCGGTGAAACAGATGGTTGGCCTGACTGGGGAATCTGGGTCTGGAGTACCCGAAAGGCCTTGAAAAGAGACTGGGAAAAGGTCTCCCAAGCTGGAATAGGGTCCTTAGCCCTTTGTTTTTCCTTCTGTTTTCTTTTTCAGGAAGTTGAAGGAGCAGTAACAGGCCTGGGTGCCGATGCTGGAGTGGTTGGCAAAGCAGCAGAAGGCCCCTTCGATTCCATGAGCCGTGGTTCCCCCTCACCATCAGGAGCTGATGGTCGAAGAGCCTCAGTGGACATACCCTGGACATCTGCTCTACCAGCTTCCATTTCAGATCCTGGTAACAGTGAAATACCCTAATTCTGGAGCAATCCTGGGCTGACACTTGCCTTGAGAATCTCACCAGACATCTGAGGCGCAGCTTGGACGTTGGGCCTAACTTTCTTGGCAGCTCGTTGGAGGTGCCCACTCCGCCTTCCATCCCAGATACAGAACGTTGGCAGATGCAGAACGTTGGAGGTGCTGATTCTCCAAATAGAGATTTACGGCTGACAGACAGCTTATAAGGGTTTTGGGGACAAAAGATTGGCAAATATCACAAAACTTGTAGTCGTGATCTGCCCCTAAACAAAATAAATACTGATCGTGAGTGTCCTTATGTGGAATTTGTCTTCTACAAGTGCACTTTCCCTTGCTAGATGATATGCATCTGAAAAAGGTAAGGAAACAAGAAAAAACCCACAAGGGTACTTACCTGAATGAGGACAGCCAGGAACGATTGTCGAAAATGGATAGCCAAAGTCAAACACCGGATTACTGGAGCTGGAGATCAGACGTCTGAAACACTCTGCGGCAGAAAAGTTCTGAATCGGGTATGTGTAGATGTCACAGATATAGCAGACATCAGTTTATGGCTCTTACATACAATGTTGCACGTGCCCCTGCTTTCAAGACTTTGGTATACTGGCCGGATATCCGGTGCTGCAGGCAGCAACTCTCTAAGGTTAAGAATACTGCAACATGAGAATAGGACATCTATGTCCCCATTGTTAAATGGCACGAGCCAAGGCAGGACAACAGAAGATGCAGTAACAAATGGTTCGTTCAGCATTGGACTGGCTGCTAGACATATTCCTGAAATCACCACTATGAATGGATATAGTGGAAATAACCTAGGAGAGAGGAACTTTTGCTGGAAACAAGGGAGAGATCCCAATTTAAAATCTTGGCTTACCAGGATTTTTAGTTTCAACAAGGGACCTGCTTATGAGATGAACAGGTCAGTTTAAATGCATCACTTCATGAGTTTGAGAAAAAACTTTTGAAATTACGTACTTTTCAAATTGACAATTGTTACTTGAGGGAATGTATAAAACGGAAACAAGACCCCAGAGGTTTGAGAGTTTACAAATTTCCCTTTGGGGTTGTAAAAGATTCCCAGGAACATGAACAATTGACTGACATGTTTAACAGACATGGCTATGAACTTGGGGAGTGTATTATACAATTTAATGCTGGAATTCTTATCGATGATATTGTTGTAGTGAATGATGCTATTACAAATAACTTATTGTAACATGATTTTTATTTGTCTTTACAAATAAAACCAGTTATCTTAATTTTATAGGTGCATTCGTACACCTGGAAAGAGGATTTCTTTCCTGCTGGCTGCCTGGACTACGTGGACCACACGTTAAGAGTTTATGATTTGGTTGCAAGGCAACACATACTTTTAGAATTTTTAAAATCTGCAGATTCATAAATCTCCTCCCTTTTTCCCAGCACACCTCCAGCATTTGCCATCTACATGAGGACAAATTCTCTAAAATCTGCCTGTGGAATTAAAATGCCTATGTAAAAACTTCCAAGCAAAAAATCCTACACCTTCTAGACTTTGCTGCATACTTGGGACCAATAAATTATTCCTTCACAAACTGTCTGTCCAGTTAATCTTTCCAGTCTTTTCAAACCCCCTTTGATTGATTCTTACAGTTATGCAATATTCATTATGCACTACAAATGATCCCCTTTTAAACATCAGTTTCTGTTCTAGGTTTAACTAAAAGCTCTACCACAGATGGTCTTTCACTCGGCACTCCTGCTACCTTTCTCTTTCCTATACTCTGATAATATCAGATAGTGGAAAGCAGTCTCAAACCTGCAGTCCACACTTCTGCTTGGCCTCATCTGACTCCATTACCTTTCCCTCTCTAGTTATTTGCTCCCAATATCTTGGTTCCTATGCTACTTTTCTCCAGTAAATTCCAGTCCACTCTTGCATATTTTCTGTACCCATAGTTCTGGTCATCCTCAATGGCAACATCTCCTTTCTCCACTCTAGTGTTGGCGTATTTCTTTGAATACTTTCTGCTACTGTATGAATATAATATTCTGCATGAATGTTGTTATTCTCCTAAGGACCTACACTCAAAATCCTACTCTTCTTATTTCTCAAACTTCTCCCATCTCATCATCCTTTTCCACTCTGATTTACAATCCTCTGTCTATGATACATATATCAGCCTTAACTATGTAGTTAGAGTATCCTTTCAAATTAAGTAACCCTAAACTACCTTGCTGTAGGCGATGGACAGAATAGTTGTGCAAAATCCTACCATACCCATAAATGTCCTTCCCTTCTACATGCTGCAGTATTCATAACATGAGGGAGTCCGAATCTGGCAGACTCTTATGTCCAGCCAGTTTAAATGCTATTGGAAGGTACGTGCAATGGCAAATATCACTCAGCGTACATCGGCCATAAAGAGACATTGGGTATAAAGTGGACGTCAACACGTACCTACTTCAGAACTGAATGCCTCAAGCACCAGCCTGAAAAGAGTTAACAACATGTAACCAGAGATCAGGCAAGCATAAGGGGGAAGGGGAAATACTGCAGCATGTAGAAGAGAAGGACATCTATGTTTATGGTAAGATGTTACACAACTATTCTATGTCCTTCTATTCACATGCTGCAGTATTCATAACATGTGGGAGAACGCCAAAGCTCATGCAGAGGAGGAGTTGGGAGGAGGAACAGAAACATTTTCCAAAAAGCCATGGAGAATAGCTCTGGCAAAACCCACTCTGGACTTGGAAATAACATCCAATATGTAGTGCTTGGTGAAGGTATGAACAGAGGACCGGGTAGCTGCCTCCAGGATAGAGGCTGTGTATAATCATTTAAAGAAGGTCCCAGAATAGGGCACAGCCCTAGCAGAGTGTGCCCTTACAGAGGAAGGCAGATCCTTACAATTTGGCTGAGGAGCAGAAAGAAATGGCTTTAGAGATCCAAGAAGATATAGCTTGCTTGGAAACAGGTTGGCCCAGGGCTCTTAGGTGATAGGAGACAAAAACAATCACACTTACAGATGGGCTTGGTTTTGCACAGATAGTATCGGAGTTGTCTGTAAATATCCAAGGTGTGGAGAATCCTCTCACTGGAGGATTGGGTAAATGGGAAGAAGGTAGGGAGACTGACAGCCTGATTCAGGGATGCCTCATTAACAACCTTGAGAATGAAGGATTGGTTTGTCCCAAGAGAAACCCTGTCCCTATGAAAGACAATGAAGGGAGAAGATGCCATGAGGGCTTGTGGCTCAGAAACCCTTTTGGCAGAGGTATTAGCCACCAGAACCATTTTTCATGTGCAGTGTTGCAGAGTGGATGACATTGCTGGTTCGAAGGGGATTACGATAAGTTTTTCCAGGACAAAATTGAGATCTCAAGGGGAGGCACTTGTTTCCTTGGTGGTCTAATGTGAAGAATACCTTTAGGAACAGATTAACTTCCAACCAGGAAACCAAGGGAGGAGACATAGGTAAACGCACTGAAATGGCAGACAGATGCGTCTTGACTGAAGAATATGACAAGCCACTTTTCATTAATTCACACAGCTAAGACAAGACCACTTGCACCTCTACAGACAGTGCTTGCAAGTGTTTTTTTTTAACACACCAGAAGGAAAACGTCTTCCATTTGGAGACGCAGGATTTCATAGTAGTGGGTTTTCTGGCCTCCTGCAGAACTTGCAGCACATCCTCAGTGTAAAGATATCTAAAGGGAATCAAAGCCCCATCACGCACAGACACAAGTTTAGGGTCAACATTTGTGGATGTACCAGCGTTCCCTTGTCCTGTGTAAGTCCATCCTCATGGGTAACTTGCGAAGATTGCCCTTCGCTAAATGTAGAAGAAGGGATTTCCCACAGTTGCACCCCACGATGTGTCTGATGCATCTGTGTACAGATTCTGGGTGGGTGGAAGTGGCTGAAAGGGTAGGCCTGGATTTTTGTGTCACCTGGAAAATCCAGCACTCTAACTCCTTTGTCAAACAAGGTAAGACAGGGACAACAAATTCCAGAAGGTGAATGTGTTTTCAAACTGTTCAAGAAAAAATGAAATTTCCTCATGTGTAGTTTGGCAAAGGGAAGCAGTGTAATAGTTGAAGCCATGAACCCCAGAAGGTGCAGGAACTTCCTGGTGGTCAGGGATTGAAGTGGTGTTAGGGCATGGAAATAAGAGGTGAAAGACAGGATCTTTTCTGGAGGCAAGCAAGCTATCATTGCACTTGCCAGGATCCTGCACCCCAGGAAGACATGATCCTGGGAGGGGGTCAGGCAAGACTTTTGGAGGGTGATGGTACCCTAGACCTTTTAGAAGTTCAGAAGTGACATTGTGTAAGAAAGATTGCCCAGGAGTAATTCTGGTGAAGGAGCCTGAAGAAGCAGGTCATTCATGTATAGAAATATCTGTATGCACTGCAGTCTGCAGTGGGCTATAACAGGGGCTAAACATTTTGTGAATACCCTTGGTGCCATACATAGACCAAAGGGCAAAGGACAAAACTGAAAATGACAGGAAGCCACAGAAAAGCAAAGGAATCTCCTGAACCGTTGGTGAACGGGGAATGGGGATGTGAAGGTAGGCATCTTTTATGTCCAGTGACACAATGAAGGCCTGGGGAAGAACCCGACGGAGAAGAATAGGTAGTGTCAGTATGCGAAAGGTGGGAACTTTCAGAAAGGTGTTTAAATGGGACAGGTCTAGGATGGGCCAAAGGCATTCCTTTCTTGGGACCAGAAACATCCTGGAGTAAAATCCTTTCCCCTTTGACTGGGTGGCACCTCCTGGATAGAGTCCTGAGAAAGAAGAGAGGACAGGACTAGTGGAAAGAAAGTACAGTTTTGTACCTACCATAAATGTAGATGTTCGAGTGCTCATACAGCTGCAGTCATTACAGATGGGTTATCCTGCCGTCAGGCGGGTCCTCGGTCGTCCGAATTCCAAAGTCTAGGTCCGGCGTCGGTTGTCGTTGCTTCTTCCCTGACGTCAGTGCGGCAGGGGTATAAAAGAGGCAGCTGATGCCATTTTCTTCAGTTTTTCTTGCCCCAGATGTCAGGTGCCCCCAGAAGGAAGGCAAAACATAATGTTATGCAAACATGCAATGTTGATAAATCAAAAACAGTAGTTGCAAGCAAATACACCATAAAAGAATACCCCAAAAAGGTTATATGATAAGGTGTTTGTCATAAGGCCTGTCCTAAGAGGGGATGGAGGGAGGGTAACCTGGACTGCAGCTGTATGAGCACTCTAACATCTACATTTATGGTAGGTACAAAACTTTACTATGTTCATTGTGCATACAGCTGCAGTCATTACAGATGGGTAGAATCCCAAAGCTAAGTAAGGGTGGTAGGCACTAAGTGGAACTAGGAGGGGCTAGGATGCCCTGCAGGACTTGTGGCAAAGCCCGCTCTAGATTTTGAGTATAGTGGAAAGTGGTAGTGCTTGGAGAAAGTGTGCACTGAACTCCAGGTAGCTGCTTCCAAAATGTCCTTGGGTAGGGACCCCCCTGAGGAAAGCTGCAGAGGTAGCTGTAGCCCTGGTGGAGTGGGATCTGATGTATACAGGCACAGATTTTCCATGAAATGAATAACAAAAGCATATGCAGTGGGCTATCCATTTTGAAATTGTCTGTTTGGAAATCGCCTTTCCCTGAGCACCTGTAGCATAGGACACAAAGAGCTGCTCAGATTTCCTGAATGACTTTTTGTTCTGTCCAAGTAATAACGAAGTTGTCTGTGAATGTCCAAGGAATGTAGTAATCTCTCCCCTTTGTTCTGTGGATTTGGATAAAAGGTAGGTAAATGAAGTCTGATTCAAAGCTACACTGGATACTACCTTTGGCATGAAGGTAGGGTTAGTTCGTAAGTAAACTCTGTCATGATGGAAAATGATGAATGGTTGCACAGCCATGAGGGCCTGTAGCTCCGAAACCCTGCGTGCTGAGGTAATAGCCAGAAGGAAGGCTGTTTTCCACAACAAGTATTGTAGCTCTGTTGAAGAAGCCGGCTCACAGGGAGGCAGGGTCAGTTTTTCCAATACGAAGTTGAGGTCCCAAGCTGGGACTGGTGGTTTCCGTGGGGGTTTTATATTTTTTGCCCCTCTGAGGAACTGCCTTAATAGATGATGTGAGAATAAAGGAGGATCTGTATTGTATTGTGCAGAAATGGCTGAAGCGTGGATCTTGATGGAGGAGAAGAAAAGGCCACTGTTTAACATCTCAGCTAGGTATTGTAAAATTTGAGGTATATTTATTACCCAAGGATTCTGGGCTCTTTGATTCCAGGAACAAAATCGTTTCCATTTGGCGGAGTAGGCTTTTCTAGTAGAGAGTCTTCTGGCCTCCAAGATGACATCCTGCACCTCCTTGGTGAGGAGAGTCTGTTGGGAAATTAAGGTATTCTCCATGCAGCTAGATTCAGGGTTTTGAGCTGGCTGTGAAGGGTTTTGTAGTTGTGCTGGGACAACAGAAGAGGAACTAGAGGTAGGATCCAAGGTGGTGAGTGTGTCAGGCCCTTTAGGAGAGGATACCAGTGCTGTCGTGGCCAGTGTGGAGCAATGAGAATAATTTTTGGCCTCTCTGCTCTGGCTTTTAATAGAACTTTGGTCAGTAGAGGAAGAGGCGGAAAGGCATAGACTGTCAATGTTGTCCAATTGAAAGAGAGTGCGTCCACTTTCCAGGCCTGTGGATGATAGGTCCTTGAACAGAATTTTTCCAACTGGTAATTTCTGTGGGTAGCCAATAGATCTATGTCTGGCTGTCCCCATGCCTGAGTTATCTTTGAGAAGACTTGAGGATGCAACTTCCATTTGTGTGGGTCTGTCATATTTCTGCTTAAGTTGTCTGCCAGTGTGTTTTCCTTCCCTGGCAGGAATTGTGCCTGTAGTTGAATTCGTAATTCCAGTGCTGTGTTCCACAGGGTCATGGCTTGCCTGCACAGGGGGGTATGAATGAGTTCCCCCCTGTTTATGTACCACATGACTGTGGTGTTGTCTGTCCTTATCAATAGCTGGCCTGGATGGAGTAGGTCTTTGAAGGTCATAAGAGCATTTTGCACGGCTAGCATCTCCTTTTGGTTGATGTGTAGGTGCTTCTCTTTTTGGGACCATCTTCCCTGAATGCACTGATCTGCCATGTGTGCTCCCCAGGCATAGTCTGAGGTGTCCGTTGTGATGATTTGAGTTGCTTGAGGTAAACAGAAAGGGAGACCTGTGTTTCTTTGGCATGCTTGAGCCCACCACAAAAATTCCTTTTGAAGGCATGGAATGAGTGGTATAATTGTTTCCAAGCTGTAGCTGTGTTGAGACCATAAGTCTTTTAGGTACCACTGTAGTTTCCTCATATGCAGCTTTGCACATGGTATTAGTAAAATGTAAGATGCCATGAATCCCAGAGCCTGCAGGACTTTCCTTGCAGTTAGTCTGGTTAAAGTTGCCATTTTGTTGAAGTAATGAGACAGTTGCCCTTGTTTGTCTGGCGTGAGGTAGGCCATCTGGGTGGTTGTATTTAAGCTGGCACCCAGGAAAATTATCTGTTGAGAAGGTATTAGTTTTGATTTCTTTTTGTTCACTGTGTATCCCAGGTAGTTTAACAATTTTATTACAAACGCCAGATGCTGCAACAGAATGTTCTTGCTGTCCGCTTGGATCAGGCAGTCGTCCAGATATGGGTAGATTTGTATTCCTTGTTGTCTGCAGAAGGCAATTATTGATGCCAGGCATTTCGTAAACACTCTAGGCGCAGTAGATAAGCCAAAGGGCAATGCAGAGAACTGGTAATGGGTTGAACCTGCAAGAAATCTGAGGTATCTTCTGCAATCTTGTCTGATAGGGACATGCAGGTATGCCTCCTTGAGGTCCAACGTTACCAGCCAAGACTCCTTGCCCAGCATGGGAGGAAGCTGCTGTAAAGTGAGCATCTTGAATTTTGGCACCTGTAGATATGTGTTTAGGATGGATAGGTCTAAGATGGGTCTCCAATCTTTGTCCTTCCTTGGTACCAGAAATAGTCTGGAATAAAAACCTTGACCTTGTTCTTTTGCAGGTACTTCTTGAATTGCTTTCATATCCATGAGAGCGGAATTTTGTCTTTGTGCCTCTGCCCATTGATTTTATGGCAGGTTTGGCAAGCATCTCATTTTTGGAAGGGTGTGAAAGTGGAACCTGTAGCCTCTGTCTATAATGTCCAGAATCCATTTGTCTTTTGTAACAATGTGCCAGTTTTTTGAAAATAATGCCAGTTTTCCGCCCAAAGGTGTTGCCATTATAGCTTTGTTTGGCAGGCATAGGGGGAAGTCATTGTGTCTGTTTTCTAAATGACTGTGATCTATCTTCTCCACCTCTTAGGGTTGGTGCTTGCCACTGTCTAGCTCTGTAAGATCCTTGAGGATGTCCTCTACCCCTTGGGCGTCTGTATCTGCCCCTTTGAGGTCTGTCCATGGCTGAAAAGGACCAATTTTCTGAAGGCCAGTTTCTGCTGAAGCGTGGAGGTTGCACCTGCAAGAAATCTTTCACTGTTTGCATAGATTTTGCTTTTTCCTCCATTTTCTTTAGTACCTCCTCAGCTTTAACACCAAACAATACATCTTTTTGAAGTGGTGCATCTAATAACTTTTCTTTGACATGATCTGGTAAGGTTTGCTCTTTCAGTCAAGCATGCCTACGTACGACAGACCCTGTGACAGCAGCTCTACATGAGGCCTCTAAAGCATCAAAACCACACTGCAAGGTATGTTTACCCACTTGCTCTGCTCCATGCAACAAATCCTGAAACTCTTTCAAATCTGGTTGTTCTGTTTGTGTCATTTTGCTTTTCAGCTGAGAACAAAAACTGTTGGTACTTTCACATATGAAATTGACAGTTTAATGCCCTCATGGTTAAAGTGCCAGATGTATACACCTTTTTCCCCCACCTTTCTAATGCTCTGGAATCTCTCTCTGAAGGTAAAGGGTTTTTAGCAGTAGAGGCCTTTATTCCCTTGGGACCCTGTGAAATTGTTTCTGGGTCAGCAGTATGGCTTTTATAAAGGAACTGGTGAGAATCAGGAACCCGGTAATACCTGTCTGGTTTAACAGGGGCTGGAGGTAAAGAATCTGGATTAAGACTGGCTTCTGCATACACATCATCCAAAATATCTAAAAAGTACAGTTGTGTACACCTACCATAAATGTAGATGTTAGAGTGTCTTCACTGTTGCAGTCATGACTGTAGGGTTCTCCCCTGCCGGCAGGCAGCCCTCGGTCGGCCAGAATCCCAAAGTCTGGGTCCGGCGTCAGCTGTTCAACCCTGCTCCCCGACGTCAGAGCGCCAGGAGTATAAAGCTGACAGCCGACGCCATCTTCTCCAGTTTTTCTTGCCCCAGATGTCAGGAGTCCCAAAATGAAAATGGTCCCATAACCTTTGCAAATACACCTCAGAAGAATGGTGAAAAAAGGAACCACACAAAAGCAAAAATAAGAGGGGACAGGAGGGAGGGAAACCCAGACTGCAACAGTGTAGACACTCGAACATCTACATTTATGGTAGGTGTACACAACTGTACTATGTTCATCGTGTTTCACTGTTGCAGTCATGACTGTAGGGTAGAATCCCAAAGCTGAAAGAAAGGGAGGTGGTCATAAAGAAGAAGGGGTGGCTAAAAGGCCCTGCAAGACTGCAGAGGCAAAGCCTGCCCTAGACTTAGAGTAGAGAGGTAAATTGTAGTGCTTAGAGAAAGTATGCACTGAACTCCAAGTTGCAGCTTCCAAAATGTCCTTGGTAGGAACTCCCCTGAGGAAGGCCGCAGAAGTGGCAGCAGCTCTAGTGGAATGAGTCCGAATGCTCCCTGGGATTTGCTTTCCATGGTGTGAATAATAAAATCTGATTCCATGAGCAATCCATTTAGAAATGGTTTGTTTAGAAATGGCTTTACCTTGGGAACTTGAAGCATAAGAAACAAACAATTGTTCTGATTTTCTGATGCCCTTGGTTCTGTTCAGGTAAAAACGTAGCTGTCTATGTACATCCAAGGAATGTAAGATCCTTTCCCC